>NC_141027.1:75457500-75462500 GCF_052040795.2 Danio rerio
TTATTATTATTTTGCCGCTATCGTTATAACTACCAGCTTTTACCCACTTGTTAAAGCACTAACCTACACTGTAATTACACTATTTAATCCAAAGGTTGAGTTCGTTAATATTGGACCCAAGCATTGTTACAACATCCAAGCATTTCTTAGAGCATATACTAAGCTTATAATAGTTTTCAATTTTAGTTAATAATTATTAAATGAATAAATGTTAACAAGATGGCGCAGTGGTTAGCACTGTGGCCTCACAGCAAGAAGGTCGCTGGTTCAAGTCCCGGCTGGGCTAGTTGGCGTTTCTGTGTGGAGCTTGCATGTTCTCTCTGTGTTGGCGTGGGTTTTCTCCGGGTGCTCCGGTTTCCCCCACAAGTCCAAAGAAATGCACTATAAGCGAATTGGGCTAAATTGTATGTGTGTGTGTATGTGTCCTATTGATGGGTTACAGCTGGAAGGGCATCCACTGTGTAAAACATATGCTTGAATAGTTGGCGGTTCATTCCACTTTGGCGACCTCTGATGAATAAAGGACTACGCCGAAGGAGAATGAATGAATATTGAGGACTACAATGTAAATAAGCCAATGCCTTTTTTGTTTTTTGAAATGTGTATGAATCAGACGGGTTGGACTTGTTTGTATAGCCTATTGTTATTTAAATTGTAAAAAAAATAAATAAATAAAAAAAATCTTTCATTACAGATGTAGTCTTAAAAAGAAAAAAAAGAAAAAAAAAAAAGAAAGAAAGCAAAACTGGCATGTTTAAGAAAGCCGAGTCAGATGGATGTGCTTGATGTTTTGCCCGCCACCAAATATTTCACGTCCTCCAATCAAGCGATATAGGGTTTAGATATTTGGCACAAGGGTGTGCAACTTTGGATCATATGAACCAGAATAGGATTAGTAACTGGCTGACAACTTCTACATCTAAAGCATCATGTGCTTTGAAGGCTTCTTAACCCTATAAAGCCTTCATAATCATAGCTGATACACAGATTTCGGTCTTCTAAATGATGAAAATCTGTTGCGTGCAATTTACTGCATACCTTCAACTCATCTGATTGATAGTTTATGTCTTTAGTAGGTTAAAATCATGTTTGTGTAATAGTAAAAAAATGCTCTTCAGGCTGAAGTTCACGTATGCTGTGAAATCCTTTCTTATTTTTCAAAACTAATGTAAAGTTTGCTTTTATGTGTTTATTATGCAAGATGAAACTTATGATTTAAGCAATTTAGATAGTTTTATGTTTATTTGTTCAGCCCTCAATCATGAGGACTGAAACTTCAAAAGCTAAATTAACAAAAATGAGCGTATTGATCGCAAAACAATAAGCACTTACAGTGCATCTGCATTTCCACATTTTTATTTCCTCAACATTCTACACACAATCCCCCATAATGACAATGTGAACAAAGAGTTTTTGAAATAGTTGCAAATTTATTAAAAATAAAAAAACCTGAAAAAGCACATGTAGATCAGTATTCACAGCCTTTGCTCAATACTTTGTTGATGCACCTTTGGCAGCGATTACAGCCTCAAGTCTTTCTGAATATGATGCCACAAGCTTGGCACACCTGTCTTTGGGAATTTTTGCCCATTCCTCTTTGCAGTACCTCTCAAGCTCTATCAGGTTGGATGGGAAGCAACAGTGTACAGCCATTTTCAGATCTCTCCAGAGATGTTCAATAGGATTTAGGTCTGGGCTCTGGCTGGGCCACTCAAGGGCATTCACAGAGTTGTTATGAAGTGATTCCATTAATATTTTGGCAGTGTGCTTTGAGTCATTGTCCTGCTGGAAGATGAACCTTCACCCCAGTCTGAGGTCAAGAGCACTCTGAAGCAGGTTTTCATTCAGGATGTCTCTGTGCATTGCTGCATTCATCTTTCCCTCTATCCTGACTAGTATTCCAGTTCCTGCTGCTTAAAAACATCCCCACAGCATGATGCTGCCACCACCATGCTTCACTGTAGGAATGGTATTAGCCTGGTGATGAGCAGTGCCTGGTTTTCTCCAAACGTATCGCCTGGCATTCACTGCAAAGAGTTCAATTTTAATCTCTTCAGACCAGAGAATTTAGTTTCTTATGGTCTGAGAGTCCTTCAGATGCCTTTTGGCAAATTCCAGGCGGGGAGTGTCTTCCGTCTGGCCACTCTACCATACAGGCCTGATTGGTGGATTGCTGCACAGATGGTTGTCCTTCTGTAAGGTTCTCCTCTCTCCACAGAAGAACGCTGGAGCTCAGACTGAGTGACCATCAGGTTATTGATCACCTCCCTGACTAAGGCTCTTCTCCCCTGATCACTCAGCGTAGATGGCCGGCCAGCTCTAGGAAGAGTCCTGGTGGTTCCAAACATCTTCCACAATCTGATGATGGAGGCCGCTGTGCTCATTAGAACTTTCAGAGCAGCAGAAATTTTTCTGTAACCTTCCCCTGCTTTGTGTCTACAGACAATTCCTTTGTCCTCATGCTTGGTTTGTGCTTTGACATGCACTGTCAACCCTGGGACCTTATATAGACAGGTCTATGCCTTTTCAAATCATGTCTAATCAACTGAATTGACCACAGGTGGACTTCAATGACTCTGCTGAAACATCTCACGAATGATCAGTGGAAACAGAATGTAGTTGAGCTCAATTTAGAGCTTCACGGCAAAGGCTTTGAATATTGATGTACATGTGATTTTTCAGCTGTTTTATTTTTAATAAATTCGCAACAATTTCAAAAACTCTTTTTTTCACAGTGTCATTATGGGGGATTGTGTGGAGAATGTTGAGGAAATAAATCAATTTTATTCATTTTGGAATGAGGCTGTAAACATAAAAAATGTGGGGGGAAAAAAGCAAAGAGCTATGAATACTTTCCGGATGCACTGTATATGTCATCTGAGATATCATTTGAAGATAAACTGAGACAACTGACATTGAAAGCCATTCATGTACAGTAAGTAGTCATCATACTGTTACATTTCATTGTGAGATTTTAGAGGATTACCTGCCTATTAATAAGATTTTGGCTCTTATAAGGTACATGTTCTGCATGACCTTATTCTACATAACGACTGCCTTAATAACTAATAATAAATTAGAAGTTTATTCAGGGGCGACGCAGTGGGTAGCACAGTCGCCTAACAGCAAGTCGCCTGTTTGATCCTCGGCTCAGTCAGTTGGCATTTCTGTGTGGAGTTTGCATGTTCTCCCAGTGCTCCGGTTCCCCCACAGTCCAAAGACATGTGGTACAGGTGTAATGGGTAGTGTCGTAAATTAGACGTCTCATCAATTAGAAATTATCAGACCGGAGGTTTTGAATATCAGAAAATAGACTTTATTCTCCATAATAAAGCAGAGAAAGAGCCGAGCAGACCTCATAGCATTCTCCTCCTGCTCCTTCTAAAGTATCTGTGTTCTCCATAATCTTTATAAAGGTAATTATGACACACCTCTTTGTGTCTCTTTTTAACTCTTGACCATTTTTGAATAGGTTTTTAGTCTAAGGGGTCCTGCTATTCTTGGCTCTCAGCCCACTAGCTCATGTCAACAGAGATGTTACAGGTCTATGTCAGCAAAGTATAGATGCAACTTATGCAAAGGAACTAAGTGTTTACATACATTGTTATGATAGGATTATAACTTGATAATATGTTACTCATTCTAACTTCTGACACATATAGCTTCATACAAGTATTTAACATATATAACCAGTGCTTTACATATTCAGTTATTCTACTCAATCAGTCACTCAGCCTTCTCCTAGTGTTGCTCCTGTGCAGGCATACTCATCTTACACAGTATTTTTAACACACGCTGGCATGTTTGCTGCAAACACTACATACATTTTGTGAAGAGAAAAATAACTGCTTTACACTTAGAAAATACTTCACACTGAGAGAATAGAAATCTTCTTCAGTAGGCTTAATTGTCCTTAGTGTATGTGTGTGATTGAGCGTGTATGGGTGTTTCCCAGTGATGGGTTGCGGCTGGAAGGGCATCCACTGTGTAAATCATGTGCTGGTTCATTCGCTGTGGCGACCCCGGATTATTAAAGGGACTAAGCCGAAAAGAAAATGAATGAATGAAGTTTATTCAGAGAAAAAAGTCACAATGGTTTGTTAACAGTGAGAGTTGTGCCTTAAAATAAGATTACATTAAATCATATAGACCTCTGTCTTTTAGTAATTTGTAATTATAAACTACATGGATGGCACTTTTAAATGTCATTCTTGTTGGTTGTGTTCATGGCACTTGTTGTCTATTGTCATATGTTGACTCAGTCAAGTGTGCAGCTTAGGTCCAAGACAAATTTACAATTTTGGATATGTATCATTATGGATATGTATCGCTATATAGATTTCTGAAAGAGCGCGAAAAAATCTCATGCTCAATAATGTTCATGCATGGTGACTGGGCTGGCCAATCCTGAAGCACCTTGACCTTCTTTCCTTTCAGGAACTTTAATATGGAGGCTGAAGTGTGAGAAGGAGCGCTATCCTGCTGGAGAATTTGCCCTCTTCTGTGGTTTGTAATGTAATGGATAGCACAAATGTCTTGATGCCTCGAGCTGTTGATGCTGCCCTCCACTCTGCCGATCACCTCCACAGTGAATGTAACCCCAAACCATGATTTTTCCTTCACCAAACTTGATTAATTTCTGTGAAAATCTTGGGTCCATGCAGGTTACAATAGGTCTTCTGCAGTATTTGTGATGATTGAGATGCAGTTCAACAGATGATCATGAGTCTGATTCCAGCAACGCTCCAGGGACAGACGAGTCTTCGCTGAGGCCATCTTCCAGCCTCCACCACGGTGACTGAAGCTCTGCACAAGACTTTTGGCCAGCTGAGAAATTAAAATGGTTGTGCCCAACTGAGTCTGGTTCTCTCAAGGTTTTTTTTCTTCACTCCTATCAGGTGAAGTTTTTTTTCCCTCTCCGCTGTCGCCACTGGCTCGCATGGTTCAGGATTGATAGAGCTACGCATCGATGAATTTGCTCTTCAGTGTTTGAACTCTCA
>NC_141027.1:75467500-75567500 GCF_052040795.2 Danio rerio
TTTCATGATTGAACTAACATTGAACAACTTGTACAGCATTCATTAATAATAGTTCAACATTTACTAATGTCTTATTAACATTATTAACTTTTATGCACCCCGAGATGAACAAAAAATAACTTTATTTCCATTAACCAACATCAACAAACACTAAAAATGCTAACCACACACTTTGTGTTAAGACAACATGAAGGGACTAAATTATTAGGTTAAATGTTTAGTTTTTACAAATTTAAGTGGATCGAACATTAAATAATTAAGTTGTCCCAAAAAAAGAAAAAACTCAGGAATAGTCATCTCAGCTCCTTTTAAATAAGTGGTTTGTACAAACAGCAAATATCATTTTTTAAAGTCCCGATTAATAAATATAGGAATAAATGTGTTATTTGTTTATGATAGTAAATACATTAACTAACACAACCATATGGGCGACATGGTGGCTCAGTGGTTAGCACTGTCACCTCACAGAAAGAAGGTCGCTGGTTCGAGTCCCGGCTGGGTCAGTTGGCATTTATGTGTGAAGTTTGCATGTTATCTCTGTGTTGGCTTGGGTTTCCTCCGGGTGCTCAGGTTTCCCCAACAGTCCAAAGACAAGCACTATAGGTAAAATGAATAAGCTAAATTGGCTGTTGTGAATGTGTGTGCATGGATGTTTCCCAGTACTGGGTTGCAGCTGGAACTGCATCCGCTGTGTAAAGCATATGCTGGATATGTTGGTGGTTCACTCTGTGATGAATAAGGGGACTAATTCACAGGGAGCGTCAGCGTCAACGCTTCCTATTCACTTTGAATGGGTGATGTCAGGCATTGCCGAACTGCATTGTGGATCCGTCGGCGCCGCTTCAGAGGCGTTGCTTGCTGCAAAAGTTGGGACTAGCTCAACTTTTCAAGCGCCAACGGAAGCATCAGTCAATCAGTATGCAAATACACCAGCTGGACAGTGGCCTATTGCTGACTATTGGTTGACGCTGTTATGACGATCGAGTCAGCCCCAACTTCAGACACGCCTTCAGCCACGCGTTGACACTCACGCCCGGTGTGAATGGGGCGTAAGCTGAAGGAAAATGAATGAATGACTGCTTCATGATTGGGAAGCAGGGGGACACATTTGCATGGATGTAATAATCATGTTAAAATTGTATTTGTTAGAGACTCACAATAGAAAATACGATATATAATTTATAGAAACTAATAGATATATATTGGGGGCCCCCAGATTTCTTGGGGCTCCAAGCTGCTGCTTCCCTTGCATATTGAGATTATTGAGATATATTGAGGTGTTAAATCCACCCCTGGACAAGTTACAAGCCCAGTGACAGATGTAATACTTTTACTTCTAAATGTGTAAGTTCATGGTTTGATATCTCCGTGAATTGTGACCCAAACTAAGATGTTAACAAATCGCTGAATGAATCCTTTGATAGAGATAGCTCTCAAGAGTGCCTAAGAAGTAAAGAAGTAACCCTTGCTTTGGCATCAAATCAAACCCTAAAGAAAGAAGAAACCACCCATAATTCAGTGTTTCCAGTGAAACAGTACCTTCAATACATATTGTTCACATCAATCCGCCATCCTCTGCCCGGACCCACACTGTAACATAGGCATTAGAAACAATTTGTCTGTTTTGAATGTGCCGTTCTCCACATGTTTAGGATTCCTGCACACACCAGACTCAGCGCCTGCACTTTTGTTTGACTGAGTCGGATTCAGTGCCAACCCCCGGACAAGGAAAAAGTGGAACTGCTCCATGTCAAACGCTAATTACGGGATGGTCAGAAGCAGCAGGGCAATTTATTGTTGTAAGAACTGGTGGAAGATCTTTTCTTTTTCCTAAACAGAAGTTCTGTTCAAGCCGCCAACGCAATCATGAAGTAATACAGCATCATTAAAAGACAATCAGAGGCAAACGTAAACTGGGTATTCATGTTACAAATCAGGAATGTTCTTTAAGACCCCTTAAGATATCAGATTTGTGGGTTTCAGTTATTGATTTACCCTTTATATCTATAGGCATGTTAAATTTTGGGATTCCATATCACCCTGCAGCCCAAGAACGGTTACTCATTGAAGCTAAGCAGGGCTGAGCCTGGTCAGTACCTGGATGGGAGACCTCATGGGAAAACTAGGTTGTTGTTGGAAGTGGTGTTAGTGAGTCCTAATGCCCTAATATATATATATATATAATAAATCAATATATATATATATATATATATATATATATATATATATATATATATATGTGTATGTATGTATGTATGTATGTATGTATGTATGTATGTATGTATGTATGTATGTATGTATGTATGTATATTAGGGCTGCCAAAATTAGCGCGTTAACGCACGTGATTAATTTGAAATTTAACAAGTAAAAAAAAAATTTTAATTATGCGAATAACGCAGTTGCATTTTTATTTTATTTCCTGTTGTGGCATGTGTTCAGGGCCGGGTCGTCCGTAGAGGTGACCTAGGCGGCTGCCTTGGGCAGCAGAATAGCGAGCGATTGATTTTACTTTAGTAATTAATACTGCATTTCGTGATTAATCATGATTAATTACAAAAAAGTGTGATTAATAACGTTATTTTTTTTAATCATTTGACAGCCCTAATATATATACATATTAATTATATATATATATATACACACACATTTATAAAATTTGGTAAGTGTTTTTCAAGCATTAACTGTTATTCTTAGAACTATTTCAGAAGAATCATGTGACATCAATGACCGTGGAACAGGGCCTAAAATAAATACTCACCGTACACAAGTAAAAATCAGTGCTGGAACGCATAAAAGAAGCACTTCATTATCAAATGGTTGATCACATTTTTAGGGTTTTACCAACAGTTGAAACCATTATGATTTAGCATGATTATCCAAAACCGCACTGTAATAATAACTATAATGAGAATGTTAGATATTAAGTCGCTGACTGTTGAAACATGACACAAGTTTTTAGATCTTATGGTTTAAAACAGGACTAAACTACACCATTTCATAAAAACAACAGGTTTTTTAAATCGTAATACTTCTTAATATTACTGCTACTGTACATTTGATCATACAAGTACTGCCTCAACTATACAGACATTCATGTGCTTCTGATTAATCTATAATAAACAAAAACAAATCTCTTATTAGCAGTCTACAATAGCGCTTGAAATTCAATGCACAAATAACCTTGACCACCAATTAAAATAAATAAATCAATGCCTGGATATGCTTGAAGATTAACCCTCCAAATAATCACTGAGCCACATTTTAAACCGCCTGACAACGTTTACAAAAAAACCCCCAAATTTGATTGCACGTTTCAGGGTTCTTACACCTTTTCAAACTTCAAATTCCAGCACTTTTCAAGGTGCATTTTTTTGCTTTTCCAGCACTTAACCAACACTGTAAATTATGTTGATAAATGCTGTATGTACTTTTTCAAATTTATATACATTGTGCTATATATATATAAAAAAAAAAAAAACACTATGACATTTTAACTTAAGTTGTTGAATACTTTGGAACATGGATTTATTAAGATAGTTCACCCAAAAATGGTAAAATAATAATTTTAAAAATTTCAGTTATTGGATATCTTTTTAAGTTTTGGTCTCTTTCTTATAGTCAGATTTAGTTTGGGTGTACAACCAATCTTTCATGACCGGTCGTTCATAATATTTAATGTGCATTGCAATTCAAAATTCGTGTAACAAATTAAATCCTTATGTGTCCGAACCATTCACTGTAAAGCCTAAAAATGGAGTTTGCAGGTAGCAGCATTTGCCACACATTTTAATTACAAAATGTTCTATTTAATCTTTCGTTTATTCATCACAATGTTGTCAGTCGTGCAACTGCAGAGCGTTCACCATCGCAAAAGAGCTTGCATTCACTAAGATTAAACTAATATTGCAGCTAATGAAAAGACTGTTGTTGCCATTAAGATGACGTTTGCAATTAATAAGTTATACGTCAACTGTTTTAAACTATTTTTAAGTGCTGTGTTTGGCGTTTTTAGGAAAAAATCCTGTGTGAATGTCTCCTAAACATGCACATTCGGTGAACATTTTGCAATGAAAACTGGTCACACGCCAACAATGTTATGCACAAATGCTCCCGAATATATTTTGAGCTTGCATAGATAAGAGTTTGGGCGCATATGCAACCAAAACAGTCGCAATTTCGAGCCTTGCAACATTAAATTTCAAGCAGGTTCAAGCACTTTATCCAAAATCCAAGCACTTTTCTAACCTTGAGAGTCTATATTAAAAATCAAGCATTTTCCAGGATTTCCAGCACCCGTACGAACCCTGACGTTTTGAATCAACAGCCCAACCAGAAAGGGAAACCTCTTCTAATTGACGAGACGGCTTTTACAAGACCAACAATAAAGCCACGTTACCCAGGAACTGCACACAGGACGAGCAGGCAGCCAAACGGAGCCACGAGTGCATGCAGGACGGCCAGACTGAGAAACAGAAGAGCACAAATGGTTGAACGCCACACAGACACGCACAAAATAAAAGAAAAGCAAATTTGAAACTCAGCCTACTCGGGGATAGTTTACAATACATGCTAAAGAGGAATTGCAAGGACTGGTTTCTCTTTATTTGATGTTTGCTTGCGGTTCTGCGCTGCACATTCCTCAAGAGAGGGGGAGCAAAACATGCAGTGGAGGAGACTACATTGTTTGAACAGCCTCCTTATTGGAAAGCCTCTGGATGTATAGAAATAAAGCTCTGCCACAATTTATTTTTTATTTGAACAGTTGACAAAAAAAAAAAAGTAGAAGGCTGAAGGCCGAGGATGAGGACACAGCATATAGTTTGTATTTAGCTCAATTATTCCCAACGCATCAAGATCTCAGCAGACACAAGGGGTTAGGAAGCACAAACTGAAAAGACAAACATCAGAACTATACACCAGGACTGTTCCCCTGACCGACATTACTGAAGGAAGAGAAACCGTCTCAAGGGTTGAACTAATACATGGAAACCAGATCTTCCCCCTTGAAACGGACGAGAGAAAACAAACAAGAGACGGCGTTTAAACCAACACTCGGAAACAGTGTTTTTTTTTCCTTTCCTCCACATGAGTCAGCATGTCAACCAAAATCAGGTCAAGTTCTTGAATGGCGCACATGAAGACATCAAAGTTTGGGAGTTGAGAGAGGGAGGAAATAAAAATACTTAATTCGTACATTTCATCTTCTAAGTGGCAGCAGTGTCTGTATATAGAAGTTCTGTATCCTTTGGTTTTCACGACAGGGAATGCGTTTCCTTGTGTCCTTCTGTGGATCCAAATAAACCGAATTCGAAAGGGAACACGACTTGGCAGCTGTAAAAGAAAACTTGCGAATCCAAGTCAGTTTAATGACTATAGATGCAGCACGGATTTGAAGGAAGTTTCTTGACTGGTGTGATGAAATAAGATTATTCAGATGGATGTGAAATTCATGCTCAGCCTTTCTGGAGTGGAAAGATGAGTTCACACACCAGCCTAACCTGCGGTCAGAGGCAGGACTGTGTGAAGAGCTCAGCTCAAAGGATCGGTTCCTGGAAGCGACGTGTTCACTGCCAACTACAAAAAGAAACGAGTCTGTAGCATTTGTGATTGGCTGAAATGGCACCTGATGCCAAGTGGCAAGTCTGAAACATTCTCTAAAAGTTCATTAGCAGGAATATATACTCAGCAACATGCCCACAAAGAATGTGTGCAGATTTCAATCACTCAAACCACTTTTATTTAAGAGCTTGGCTCGTGTCATGATTCGTTCATCTACCAACAAAGCTTGTAGTACACAGCAAAGCCCTCTGAGTAATGTTTACTCAGTTCACAGTGTATTTGGACTCTCTCTAAACTGATTTAATGTTACTCGGCAGCAGAATTAAAGGTAATGAGACAGTTAAAGGATTAAGTGATGATTGAGCAACCCACTGTTAATAAGCTGAAACACAAAACTACAACTGACTTCACACAGCAACAGCTTCACTTATTACGAACCTGTTGGACTGTCAGATGTTCACATGAGATTTATTGAGCATCAACTATTTTAGTTATTCACGTTTTGCAAAAAAACAAGTAGTTGATTTACTTGGACGTTTTGACTAGATTTTTATATTTTCCTTGCTTTGACAAGTATAAAAAGAGCAAATATGATCAAATTAACTGATCCTGTATTGATTCTTACTGTTAATAATGTTTGACATGGTCAACTATGTTTAAATAATGGTTTAAGACAGGGGTCACCACCATTCTTGGTCCTGGAGGTCCGGTCCCTTGCAGGGTTTAGCTCCAACTTGCCTCAACACACCTGCCTAGATATTTCAAGTATACCTAGTAAGACATTGATTAGCTTGTTCAGGTGTGTTTGAATAGAGTTGGAGCTAAGATCTGTAGGGCACTGGCCCTCCAGGAACAAGTTTGGCGATCACTGGTTTAAGACTTCCTCTTCACAGAATGGACCTCAACTGTGGTTGAATTATTTATTTTTTTGCTGATTCTCGATGTCTGTGTGTTACGGATGTTCAATGTGTTTTATAACTCTATTCTCTTGAAATGCGGGATTATTTTGGTGGTAAAAGAATTAAACTTAATTGATCAAAATCAAGACCAGTGACTAAATCCCCACAGAATCAACCATCCTGATCACATTGGCTCTCTTTGTGCAGAATTTGCCATACACACTATTTTGGCAAGCAAAGAGAAACTAATGTGAGAAATCGAGTCAGAGCCCAAATAAAACAACCACTTTTCTCCACGATGGAGACATCAAACACACTATTTTGTTGATTTTTGTAAAACGTGAATAACTAAAACAGGTAATTTTCAATAAATCTCATGTGTACGGTGGCAGAGAGCTTAACGCGCTGCAATTTGAGAAAGCGCATGCAATTAAAACAAAAAACAAAAACTTCAGCAATCAAAGAAATGATCATCAATTTGACAGCACAGGCATTGCAAATTCTTACAACACAAACAACTGAAGAAAGGCGCTGTAAATTGGTCAACACTTGCAAATATCCACAACGAAAATGTTTCAAGGGGACCCAAAAAAACAGACCCTGCCACGATGTTATTCGAGTCGTGTAATCGGGATATTAAAATAAACGAAAAACTCACTTTTCAAAGAACACCACTCACTTCACTGAGCAACAGTCATGGCATAATGACACATCCATATCTCAGCAGGGTCCGCCATGTTTTTTGGTCCTCTTGACACATTTCTGTTGTGCTACGCGGATATTTGCAAGTGTCGTGACCAATTTGCAGCACGTTTCTTCAGTTGTTTGTGTTGTGACCAGTTTGCAACATGTGTGCTGTCAAACTGATTAAGATTGTTTCTTTATTTGGTGGTGTTTATTGTAATTGCATGTGCTCTCTTAAATTGCAGCGCGTTAAGCTTTCGGCTACCATACATATAGACATCTGAGAGAAATCAAGTCAAACAGATTAGTATTAAGTAGTAACTTCTTTTACCAAGTAATAAAACACAAACAGCTGTAACACACAGGCATAAAGAATCAGCATATGCGTCTCAATGGTGGTGAAGACTTTCTTTTCCTGCAGTGCATCTTGGGAACTATGGATGAATGTTGTATGCTTCTAGCAAACACTGCAGCAAAAAACAAACTGTAACCATTGTTCAGATGCATACGCTGATTCTTGATGTCTGTGTCTTTAAAGTAAATCAGATGCTCAATGCGTTTTAAAATAAATAATAAGAAAAGGTAATGATTCGCACTCAATTGCTTCGTACTGTTTTTATTTTTCTTACATTTTACGGGTGATTAAAAGACAGTGTGTGTAAGCTTTGTGCCGAAACGTCCGTCTTTTATTCACCCGTAAAATGTGAGAAAAACAAAAACAGTACGAAGCAATTGAGTGCGAATCATTACCTTTTTTTGAATAATAGCATCGATAAGATTGACGCACCAAACCAAAGAAGGAACTAAAAAACGCAAGTGCGCAGGGCAAACTTCAGTAAAAATAAATAATAAAACCATAGTTGAGGTCCATTCTCTTGAAAAAACACAGAATTTTAAGCCATAAACCATTATTTAAAGATCATTTGCTAAGTTATACTTATTAACAGTAAGAATCAATACCGGATCAGTTAATTTGATCATATTTGCTCTCTTTATACGTGTCATAGCAAGGAAAAGTATCATCAAAATCGAGTCAAAGAGCCTAAGTAAATCAAATCTTGCTCAATCGTCACTTTATTAACACTTTAACTCTGCTGCTGAGTAACATTACCTCAATTACGGAGGGACCGAACACTCTGAATGGAGTAAATATTACTCAGAGGGCTTTGTGGTGTACTCTTAACGTTATTTAACGTCACATTTTCCTCCAAAGTCCTGCCGAAAATGCTAAACAAATTGCATATCTTGTCTGGGCTCCAAGCAAGCTCTCTATACACAAATTTATTTATTTATTTATTTTTTAAAGGGGTAGGGAGGACTGAATTTAAATGCAAAAAAACAAATGAAATGAAATAAGGTCAAGCATAGTACTTACATAACTTTATTCACTGTTGTGCTTTAACCTCGGGTCAAATCTTCTCAAAAAAAATCATCTCAATTTAAATAGAACAGAAATCGAAAGCCAATAGGGAATGAAGTGAAAACAATCAACTAAATACAATCAGGTATAATATTGATGATGCGAGGTCTCTGAAACAGACGCAACAAACATGATTATGTGCGCATCTGCGCTTGCGCTTCAGAGCTGATCTCAGCACAGCCAATTGACTGCAGTAAGAGACATATCTTGCGCCCCATTCTGGGATATCATCCTCAGAGCTGCAAAGGGAGCCTCAACATGTACATGACAGGCTGACTGCTCGGAGCGGGCTAACGTACAGAATGAGATGCAGGCTAGATGTATCTCAAAACAGCTCCCTTTCGAGGAAATTGGCAGGAGTGGCTCAGTTCTTGCTGCTCTACTGACATCGAGAGGAAGCCAGCGGATACAGCGCATACACTTTTTATTCATACAACACACAGAACAGAACTGATGAAGGATGGTGCGAGGGGACGAAAAAGAAATCGGTTCATGATGGAGTCTCGGATATCACTGGTATCCTGCCAGCATGAAAAATACATAGAAAGCCTAAAGAACAAATCGCAACCCCCCCCCCCCTACAGGGAGCTGCCCAAGTGACTGTCGATTTAGATTTATTTTTAATACTTTTAAAACTTAAATATCTGCAGGAAATATTCTCTCGTTTGTTTCGAATGACTTGTTTTTTTAGAGCGTGCACAAAGCTTGTAATCTTTTACATCCTAAAGCGCATTAAAATCGTAAGATAGTCTAATCCTACACCCAAAAATCACACTGAAGGTCTCAAACGAATCAAATTTTTTTTTTGTCGTTTTGCAATTCAGCACACTTGCAGCACTCTTTACCCCCCTCCCGCTTTCATTTCCCATGACTCAAGCATAAGGATTGAGAGAAATGGGGAAGAGATGTGTGGTGGTGGTGGTGGAGTAGAGCGTCTTGCTTGTGGAGTTGACAAACTCCAAACATTGAGATTTTCACAAATTATTTTGGTAGCTTGCTGGTGTTGGCCACTGATGCTTCAGTCAAGAATTGAACAGGCTCCACTTAACTGCTGCAAATTAGGCCGACAACTCCTCTTGCTAAAAGGCAAAACACTTCATATTTTTTTTTCCTATGCCATTTTTAAAAAGTAGATTAAACAAAAATCAAAGAAACAATGATTTTCTCCAGCAGTCCATCAGCCTGGTTTGAGTCCTTTCAGCAGGGATCCACACTCTGGCCAGTCAAACAAAAAAGGCTGTGGACATTTGCAGTGATTCAGGTCTGTCTCTCCAAATTGGAGCGTTCTGCAGTGCTAACAATTCTCCCCTCGGCTTCTCCAGACCGTGTGCAGAGGGGGAAAACACCGTTACAGAAAAAGTCTTTAGATACGTCTTCCCAAAACGGAAAAGAAAAATTGGAAAAGCTGGCTCTCTGGAATAGCAGGGTCGAGGGAAGAAGGACAATTGTGAAGTCGGGCAGTGTTCCTGTTGAGACACGTGGTTGAGTGTGTGAGATTGTGTGCGTGTCTGCATGTAAACGTGTATGTGTGTTTGTGTTGTATGCGTATGGTTTCTACATCAGGTCCACGCGGCGGTAGTACAGCAGGTAGGCAGTGCGCTCTGCAGTCTGCTTCACCACCTGATGCTGATTGATGATCTTCACCGCCTGGTCATCAATGCGCAGCCAGCCGTTCAGACCGATGTGGAAGACATCTGTAGTGTAGTGGCCACCCGTGGCACTGTTCCCATGGTGATAGACGACTGCGGGAAAACACACAGGATTCAGCATGCAAATCAATTATGTTAAACAGATTTAGCCGTCAACCTATTTCTGGAAATATATTGCTGAACAACGCCAAGCAGCTAAATCCTGTGGAGTTTGATCTTTTACAGTAGCCAAGCAGTCACAAACTCCAGCATTACGTAACTTGTGTGATCATTGAAGTCCATAAATCGATATGCTTTTGTCCAGATTAGATTGGTCACATTTGGGACGAACTTTGATGACAAACTTGTGTCTAAAACAATGCGAACCAGCTTCACGTTATGCAACACTTGCATTATGATCATCCCTTTTAAAACAAATTCAGAATTCAAATAGGAAATTAAGCTGTACTATATATTGTGAACATTCATTAGACAGAATCAGGCTCTTCATAAATATTAGGTCTAGCCGACACTGAAATAGATCTATGTCAAATCAAATAAGTTATATATCCTTTCAGAATTTCGACAAAGCATTCAGTGTCCGCAGTTTAATTAACCATATTTAACCGTTTGTGATGAAATCATTGCTGCAATCAAAAACTAGTAAAGTGTATGATTCAGCAAAGCGTGAACATACTTGATATGAAATGAGAACTGAAGAGTTTTTAATTAGGTCCTCACTCCATTCAGCTCTTATGATGTCTGTTAGCCAAAGACATCTGCGTTTTACATTATAACACTTTTGATTTTGGCATCCTACTGCACAACACGACATGTTTGCTAGGGGTGTCAAAATTAATTGTTTCTTCGGTGCACCATGATGCAGACGCGAACAATTCGGTATCGGTTCAGTAATAATCATAACCGGTTATGTACTGACGTCATTTATCTCCTATGCGCTCTGTTGCGAGGGAGGCGAGTGCGGGTATTTACAACACTCAGCCAACTCGGGGTCGGCTGGTGGGATAGGCACAATAGGCAAATGCTGAGGGCGCTGTACATCCAGAGGGGTGCCCGAAATAACCACGGTTCAGTTGGTTTTGTTTTCAATATTCCTGACACACATTCAGTTATAGACGGCAATAACTCAAAAACCTCTTACCCTAAAAGATCTAAAGTGTGTTTCCTACAAAAAGAAAAAGCTGGTTATGTTTCACAGCTGTCTTTCTTTTTTTTTTCGCTCGACATTACGAGCACTGCTCCGTTTAAGCCCTCGCAATATGTGTTTAGCCAGGAGAGCTCGCGCTGGAAGGAGCTCTCAGTAAGGGACCAGCGCGAGCTCTCCCTGTTGCAAGGGCTTAAGTGTGTGTGTGTGTGTGTTTGTTTGGTGCTGTGAATGTTTGTGTATGTGTTTGAATGAGAGACAGTGTGGTGCTGTGTGTCTATACAAACAGCTTGCTATAGCTTCCCCCCTAAAACATAAGATTGTATATGGAAAGCATCGTCAATGCACCGTGATATCGAATTAAACCGAATCGATGGCATGATAATCGTAACCGAACCGTAGGACCAGTATAGGTTCACACCTCTAATGTTTGCTATTGCAACCGGTCTATTTTTGCAACCAATGTGCACGGTTGAACCCATGTGACGTCATGTATGATGTAGGTTGGTAATTCCCCTATAGCCCTCTAACATCCTATAGCCCTCTAACATCAATAACACCGCAAAATGTATTTTACTTTGGTAAACCTACCTGCTAGTAAAGCTTACCTAAAGCAAATGTGAAATAGATTGCATGCTCTATAAATTAAAAAAAAAGTTTAGAAACAATAATGTCTCTATTGTCAACCCGTACCAGATGTTCAAACAACAGAAGAGAGACTTCGGGGAAATTTATTGGTATGGCGACAGTTGCTAAGGATTGCTGGACAGGCTACTTCTTGACAAGCAAAGAACCATTTATTTCCTTAGGAAAATAAACACCTAAAAGCAAATCACTCCTGAAGATGGGGGGAAAAAGGTGAACATCTCCCGTAAGGGAAGCCCATGTGTATTTAAACAGGTCAGGGAATCGTGTGCGTGGGCCGAGACAAGAAATACAAGACTTAACTAGTCAGAAACTGGAAGAAGCTGGAAAGATGGAGAAGCATGTCTTGCTGGAAGACACAATAAAAGTATGTGCACATGCATGTCACGCAAGCTCATAAACAGGATTAATCTAACTTTGAGTTAGGTCCAGATGAGAAATTACTAGCCAGGAAATGCTACGCCATGCTGTGTAGCTGGGGGCAATTCTTAAGCGTCAATATGTACAGCAACTGGCATCAGTCTTATCCAATTCTTTAAGGTAGTATGAAAGTCACAGGGATAAAGTTTTTTCCTTTTCTTAAGTATTTATTTTCAGTTGTATGATAACTTGAGCACAAATGACACTATACTTTCAGCTAACACGCAACTTCAGTATGCTTCAGTTATCTATATCTTAGTGTTGATCAGGAGGGACTACTTTTAGCTGTTAGTCACCAAGAGACATTAGCACTCAATACATATTGGCCTCGGAAAATTCCAGCTAGATAATCCTTTAATAAGTCAACAACAAGATGTGTAGGCTACTTATTGGCTGATAATACCAGATGAGGATCCTTTTATGCATGTGTTAAAGAAACTAAAAGGAAAAAAAGATGCACACAAAAGAAATAAACACATACCTGCAAAGAGCCTGTAGGTTCTTTGGCCTTTCATAGTTTTGCCTCTCACACCCGGTGACAAGAGATCTGAAAATCATGAATTGTTTTAATAAACGGCAGCAGATTTATAAATTGTCAACACTGTCGATTGCAATAGGCTTGCTAGTTCTCAGAGCAAGCGCTGGAAAACGAAAGGCAAAATACAAATGACAACATTCAATCAGTTGAATGCAGAGTTTTAGACCTCAACAGAATCCAGCGGAACAAGCAGGCTAGTATTTCTTGTCAGACATGTAGTCTACTTTCATCAGCATGAAGCCTTACACAATAGTAAAGGGATTATGCTGCTCCCTCATTTGAGCTTTTGTTTATTTTAGTCAGGTTCAATTGAATGGGGAAACCTGGTCTTTTTGTGGGGAGCAAAATTGAGAGCAGATGCATTACAAGTAATGACTTGCCTACTTTAACAATCCAATAGACTGAAGTTTCTAAAGTGATATTGAGTGAAAGCAGCTACACTGGCATGCAGAAAACAGGGCTTTTTCCTCCTGGATGGTCTGTTCCTGTTCTGTTCGTATTAACTAGTTAAAACCTGGTATTAGCTACATGATATTAGCAGAGTAGTTTCAGTGAAGAAATAAAGAAACATGCACCTTTGCTGATCTCCAGATCAACGGGGTAATCAATGGTCTTGATCAGTTTCTGACATCCACCAGTCTTCTCGAAGACAAATCTCTTGAGGTGAAGCACCAGCACTGGAGGAAGCTCTTCAAGGGTCACTCTTCGGCTGATCTCAATCTAAAGATAGAAAGAAATCCAAAGTTTAAATTTCATTTGAGTATCAGATCTGAGATCTCAGACCATCAACAATATGAGTAACGTGACAATTGACCTATTCACGGGCAGTTTGATTGACAGGCGATCCAGCCAATGATAACGTCAACATTCTGTGCCCCGGTCAATTTCCATCAGGGTAGAGTTTTAATGGCGATTAACATCAACAAAAATTACAATGAACATGTGATCCATTGGGACTTGTAACACATAGCAGGTACCCAGAAAGCTTCTAATAACAGAAGATCATTATATGGAAATGGGCATACTGTGGGCCTCAGACACCACTGTTTCCTCGTTTTCATGTAAATTCAATGTGTAAAACAGGCCAATCAGAGGACAAAAACTGTGATGAGACTCACGGGTCATGCCCTACACATTTGCATGTATGCCTACTTTAGGTCATTCATCCAGACTCGACAAGCAGCCATTTCATTTGATGCGCATAAAGGTCATCTGTTCATGCAGAGGTTAATTCATGGCTGCGTTTTCTTTAACTGCAGCTTCAAAATACAACTCAATACATCTCATTCACTCTATATTGTCAAGTTTAATTATAATTTAGCTTTTATCCACAACAGATCTGGTTTGCAAAATAGGTTTCTGATCGGGTTTATATTTGTCCATGTTCAGTGTACATTATGCTCTGAGTTCGTAAGAGCAGCACGTCAGAGTTCATTAACATTCATGACACAAACCATAAAGGGTCAATCATGGACTACCTGATTCTATGGGTATTTTATGGAGTAAAAAATACAAATACTTAAATAAAAGTTTCAGGAGATTTTTTTTAACTTAACGAAGCCATAAACCTACAATGTAGATATTAGAGAACAATTAAACCAATTGACCTTTAATCTTTTCCAATAACCTAGAGAAGTTAAAGTGGTGAATGCATTAATGTGTGCGGATAACCATCAACTGTCAATCAATACGACGCAAAAAGCAAGGACAAGACTGAAGCCTTCATAACCTTAGGCTTCCAGACTCCATATTGAGACTCCAAAGACTACAGGCTTGGATAAACAAATAGTTTACCTTTATTTTCTCTTATAATTTCATAGATGCAGTTTTGTCTTGTTCAAGATGCCACCAATTATATTACAATTATCCCAACTTCCCGTGACTACACTTGTAGTCTAGATTTCAAGTTCTTGATATTCAAATCCTGAATATTGCTCATATGCATATTGCAGACTGGTGTGACTTTTTCAAAAATTGATTATTTATCTGGGGAGCGTACAAATTGTTAGGAGAGCGACATGGCTGATACTGAAAGCTTGACGGACAACAAAAAGCGGGGACAGTGTTTAAGAAGGGTCAATAGGAATAATAGAATTTTACAATTAAAAATGCAAGCAGACAGGCAGATTTTATACAATTGTTTTTTTTTATGCCAACAGTTACTGTGTAATTCACAAGTGCATGCCGGTGTGTAGATCATGTAAAGTGTTGATGATTCCCACCTCTTGCTTGCTCTTGGTGGTGTAGCCCTGAACGGACTCCCGCGCCACCAGTACCTCCAGAGCCTCCTGGACTGTGCGGATCTTCTCAGACTGGATGTCCAGCTGCAGCGTGAAGAACGGCTGCAAGGTGGCCGACTCTTTTGAGCTCTGCTGGTACACCACAGATCTAAAATGAAAGTTTTAGGAGAGAAATTAAAAAAAGATGGTTTTTGTAGAATAATTATATAATTTTAAAGTCCTCAGGCAGTCACATCCACATACATTAGGACTGAAATTAAATATCCTGGTTTCCCCAATGCAATCCAGGGTGCTGAAATAATAATTGGGTAAACTGGCAGTGGGCGGAGTTAGACCAAAACAGACAGACATTTCTGATTGGTATACACTGACTGTAGCGTTGTTTTTCTAATAAATATGTCCACAGGGCATGTTTCTTAAATATCTGCAAATATAATATGGCTGTATAAAGCACCATTAACACCCTGACATTTAATTTAAAATCAATGAATGAACTGGTTCGATGCAATTCGAGCCAAATCTGGTCATGAAGTTAGCTGATAAACATAAACTGTAAAATTGAATCAACCAATTATACATTTAAATGTCATCTGTGTGGGCTTCTGCATAACTTAAAGCTGATACACTGACTAAACGGATTCAGAGAACCACTGCTGTACCTAAAAATGACTGTGTATTTATTACAACCTACCTGATATGGCCACCGAATATGTCGGTAATGGGAGTGCGAATGAAATCTGCCTGCCGGGTGATGGAGGTTTTGTTTCTGGGCCCAACCTGTTCCCACTCATCGTCACTGCCTTCTTCCTTCTCAGCAGGGTCTTCCTCCACACCAGGCTGAGACTCGGGCCCATTTGGTGTGGGGGCTTCTGGCCAGACACAAAGACAATTATTGTAAGTTTGAAGCATTTAGAAAGCTAATAAATCTATAGCGGGCAGGATTCCAGTGAAAAGCCTGAAAACAGAGGGAACATACTCTCTTCCTGTGGAGAGATCAGCTTCTTCAGTGCCAGCATTTCCTCGTGCAGTCCGTTTAAAATGAAACCAAGGTACTCCTCCGCATCTTCCTGGCGACCCTGAGAAAGACCGAGAGCATTATTAAAAGTTAGCAATTCTAGACTGCTCACTCTTACCATTTTAAGTCTTTTATACAAAGACATGGACCTATCATCCTGCCACAGTGAAATCAATCATTTCATTGAGCGGTGTGATAAGAATTGTCTTGTGTTAAATGTAAAAAAGACACAAGAAATGGTCCTTGACCCACAAAGTGTTTCTGAAGGTTATTAAAGAAACAGTGATACAGCAAGTTACATCTTACAAATAACCGGAGTTCCATATGGACAGTGTTTTTTGTTGGAGAACACACATTGAGAGCTTGTGCACACAACTACAACAGAGGCTTTATTTTTTTGAGAAGGCTGAGATTGGTGAGTAGCAATATCTTGCTTGTTTTTTACCGAGCTATGTTTGAGAGTCTTATTCGCTGTGGAATCACAGTCTTAGAGCTGTGAACCTACACTAGTCTCACGGTTCGGTTACGATTATCAAGCCATCGATTCGGTTCAATTCGATATTTCGGTGCATCACGGTGCATTGACGGTGCTTTCCATACAGTTTTATATTTTCTTCACAGCAGCATTTTTTGTATTAAAATGTATGAATATATTTATATTTATATATTATTTTTAATACAATTTTGTCATTTAATACAAACAGTCAGATATATAAACTGTAACTTAAAACAAAACGAACATTTAGCAAATAATATAAACAAATATAAATATCCAGCTTAATTTCTGATCCTTGTCTAGTTCTACACCCCTTTGATTGGTCACACCCTCAATCAGCTGCGCGCTGCGTTCTTCACAGATAAGTGATAGTGATAAGCGGCAGGCGGCGATCTCACAGCTGATGTATGATAGACATGGTGGAGAAAATTCTGCAGACACGCGCTCCTTTCTGTATGCAAAAGTAACGCTGTAAAACAGCCGAGAAAAGAAGAAGCCACGCCAGCAGGTCAAATGGGCCACTGTGTGTGTGAGAATGAGAGAGAGAGAGAAATGGAGTACTTTCATTCTCTCGATCTCAGTGAAATAGGGGCTTTTGTTGTACATGTCAGTGAAAGACTGATCCAGCAAACACACACAGTGAAATTGTGCACAGTTTCTGAGTTTTAAGTAGTTAGAGCGTTGTAAATACTCGCGATCGCCTCCCTCGCGACAGAGCGCATGAGGTAAATGACGCCAGTAATAACCGGTTATGATTATTACTGAACCGATACCGAATTGTCCGCGTCTGCATCGCAGTGCACCGAAGAAACGATTAATTTTGACACCCCTACACAGTCTGGTTTGAAAAAACCTGTCTGTTTAATTGAAAAATAAATTGGTTCATATGCAAAAAACAGCCATGGAAATTATAGGAATAAAACAATACGAGCCCATACAGACCCTATATGAACAGGCGGTTATGAGAAGAGCAATACGTATTAGCGCTGGTTCCAAAAATCCCTTTTTCAGTGAATATCAGCCATTACCATCAGGAAAAAACTGAGAATGCCAATGTGTAAAACTAATTGACTGAAGCTTTCGTTTGTTCCTACCTCGATAAAACTGTTGATCTCTACCAATAACACCGTTCCTGTAGTACCTTAGCACCTGACTGGGTTCTGTGTTTTATATATTTGTACTTGTATACGGTCTTATTCTGTGAACAATGTATGTTCTTACTGTTTGTTTTTAATTGTTTTGTTTGATTTATTTATACTATCTGTTTAGAGCAATGTTATAGCTCCTTTTTGCCCAAGACAAATTTCCTCTCAAAACGAAATTAATACCCAGACAGACGATGACTAAACTTAGATACTAATACTGTTCATTTGTTATTCATATTTATTTGTTATGGAGCTTTTTACAATGCAGATACACCTATTACTTCTAAACTTACAACTACTATACCCACTAAACCTACTAACATCACTACTTAACCCACTGTGCAAATGAAAAAAAAAAAAAAAAAAAAAGTAAAGTTATTTTAAGAACTAAAGGGGTTCACTGCAACACTGCACCTCTATACCAATGCTGCAAAAAACTTTTTGGGAACATCAACAGTATCCCTTGAATAGGGGAATGTGTCTTTTAAGAGAGCACTGTTCGTACAGACTGTCCTCTTCCACATCCAGAAAACTCTATGCTCACAGATTAAGCTCAATAGCAGCTGAAGAATGCTGTAATTGCGTTATCATTAAGCTTTGATGTGTTCATTAGAGGTGTCTGACTCTGACTTTTTATATCTGTCTGCACACTAACTAAGACTGAACAAGAAGATCTTTCTCTCAGCAGCCAAAGCACATGCATTCTGTGCTACTAGAATTATCAGTGCCAATTATAACTAACCATTACAAAGTCTAGATCAGAGATGCCCAAACTAGGGCCTGTGGGGCATGTTGGCCCATGGTAACCTTTGATTTGGGCTGCCATCCCATCTGAGGAGAAGGAGAATGATGGGGATGGTTTCGCAATTGTCAAGTCAAATTTAATGCAACCTGTTTATTTGTTGTTTAATTGTTAAAAGTTAACTGAAATTAAATGTTTCAACTAAATGGGATTATCAGATTTGTTTAAATGTACATACTGTCACCCAACAATGCAGAGTTTGGTGAGCAATTCAAGTTAAAGGCAGATTCTGCTTGACAAGTGTATTCAGCATTGAACTCCACTGTGTTATAAAAAATATGAGCAATAAGCTTTCATTTTAAATGTTATACTGCATTAGTTAATATCATTTAAAAGTAATGTTTTCTATTTTTTTTTTTAAATACTATTGAATAAATTAGGAAATTACCCATAGTAACTTTAATGTAATAAAGTTTGGTATATTTACCTTTGGCCAAAGGCTCTCAATGATATTTGGTATTTGGCCCTTCATGAAAAAAAAACTGTTGCCGCCTGTTTAAGTTTTAAGTACCACAAATAATAACTTGATTTCTAGTTCATCATTTGGTATCAGAAGTGGCTTATTTGAAAATCAAGGGCCTCTAAATTACGCTTATTTTACCCACATAAAATATGTTCTATAATAACTTAAAATCGTAATTAATTAATAAAGTCATCTGGAATGGCAAAGAAAGCATTCATGCTCAATGTTAATCTCTGGTGACTGGGCTGGCCAATCCTGCTGCATTTTGACCTTCTTTGCTTTCAGGAACTTTAATATGGAGGCTGAAGTATGAGAAGAAGCGCTATCCTGCTGAAGAATTTGCCCTCTCTTGTGGTTAGTAATGTAATGGGCAGCACAAATGTCTAGATACCTCAGGCTGTTGATGTTGCCAACCACTCTACAGATCTCTTGCACGCCCTTACACTGAATGTAACCCCAAACCATGTTTTTTCCTTCACCAAACTTGACTGATTTTTATGACATTATTGGGTAGATGTGGATTCCAATAGGTCTTCTGCAGTGTGTGAGATTATTGGGATGCAGTTCGGCAGATGATTCATCAGGGAGGGGGAAAAAAATAAAAATAAAGACCTTCTTCTATTTTACCCAAATGATCATCTTGTCAGGTCAAGTCATTATTTGTTGCTCTTACAACTGGGATTGACGACAAGACTTTTGTCAGGTTGTGTACATTTTCTTTTTGCTCTTTATATTAACCCTCCTGTCGTCTTAGAATTCTTTAATAGCTGTTCCTCTAACGGGTCAAAAATTACCTGCCTTCACTAAACCTCTAACAAAGAATGTAAATTCAACTTCAATCCTCAATTCCATCAACAACTGTCTGAATGTCTGTTTTGTTTTTCTCATCCGTGTGGAGTATTTCAAAGTTTAGACAGTGAGCAACACTCATTTTTGACTAAAGTAAAATGTTTATTTTCTAGTGCTTAACGTACCTATACAAGTGTAAAACATTTAGCAAAACAGTATTCACAAAAGTAAAGCAGTAGATTCTTACTGTTAGTGTGTGTTGTCATTTCGAGTCCGTCAATAGTTTGTGGTGTAAAAATGGTTTTATAGATGGTTGGTCCCAAAGGACAAGCGTTGTACCATAAATGTGTACAGCCTTCTTGAAAATAGAAAATTATTCCTCATTCTAACACTGGGGTAATTTTAGAAAAAGGAACCAAATTTCAACATGAAAAAACAATGTTTAGGTTTTGTTTTACTATTAAAATGGTGCACAAGTCATTTTTGACCTGTAAGTCCATTGGAAGGAAACATTCAAATGTGTCCCTTTAGGAACAGTGTTGTGACGTTATCAAGTAACAGGCTTTTCTGAAAACGCTCCAGTATTTGTGCTGCTTACCTTCTCCGATAGGCTTGATTTGATGAGGGTGAGGAGTTTATAGACGTATGTGGGTTCAAAAGGAGCTCCCACTCGAAGGTCTTTCAAAATCTTCTCTCCAGCAGCTACAAGTAAAGCAGAGGATAATGTATAAGTACAGAAAGGTGGATTGGGAAGATGTTTTTTTTTTTTTTAACTCTAGGGACACATTACCTTGCTGTTTAGCCTTTGAAGGGACAGGCATATTGCTGAACTCATTCACAAGCCGAATACTACAAGAAAAAATGCATAGAGTTAAGGGGGCACACAAAAATACTCATTGCATGTTTAAAACTGCCAATAAACCAGGCTGACTCTTTAAAAAGCAGGATCCTTTTAGCATCAAGGGCTGCTGCACTTCAAATGTTTACAGCAATTTATTAACATGGAAAGTAGATCGTAAGATGTGATGTGATTTGCAGTTTCTTGCATAAGCTTATGTTGATTGATTTGCAGTCAGTCAGAATTGTTTAAGCTAGTCAGGTCAACAGATTTCAAATAAAAAGATAGTCCATCTGACTTGATGGATAGTTTTTTCCACCTCATTTTAAAACTTGGAGACCAACCAAAATAAAAGACCATTCATTTATTATGAACAAGTTTGGCATCATTATACAAACAGATGCTTCCCATTATATAACACTTCAGTAAAAACAAAAGATACAGTGCTTTATCTTTCAGGTTGGATGAGCCAAGTTTAAAACAGCTGTATGCTTTTTCTTCTTCTAGCAAACACAGTATATATATATATATATATTAATACACACTAACTTGCTATGAAAAGCTGTTAAAGGCCAATACATTCACATCCCCTTATTGCAGTTCTTGGCATTATCGATTTTTTTTAGATAGCAAAAAAAAAAAAAAAAAAAAAAAAAACTGTACAGAACAAAATATTTCCATTAATCAGTCTACTAGCATGTTAATATTGTTATTAAACTGAAAACAAAAAGCTGCTACGACATAAGTACAAAACTGGTAACGCTTTACAATAAGAATGCATTTGCTCATTGTTTGTTCGTTAGTAAATGCATTAAATAACATTAACAATAAATTTACTAAAGCATTTGTTCATGTCAGTTAATGAAAACAGTTCACTTAGTTTCTGTTAAAGGTGCAGTAGGTGATTGTCTTCAGAAACATGTTTTGTTGTGCTGGTTGAAAGTCTCTTCAGAGTCCAATAGTAATGATTAAAGTAAACGATCTAAATGTGTTTATATGTATTTTTATATTCTGGGTAAGACAAAACTAAAAAATGTTTATCCAATTAAATATTATCAGGCCGAAATCTCTCATAATTCCGATAAGTAGTTCAAACTGTCTGCCAGCAAATGTAGATTTGGACTTCTGCGTATCTTGTTTATGCAGATCTGCCATTCCCGCATGCCCGCCTGCATAAGCGCCACGCGTTCACGAGACGATCACAGACGCGGTGAAAATCAAATGCTGAACTAAAACTTTTGAAAGTATTGAATTAGAATTGGAGTTACTTTTGCATGCTGGAGGGAGGACAACACCATGGCTGAAGCATTACTGTTAGACAGGTAATGTTCTATTTTAAAACTATTTTAGTCAGGCTAAGCTTATGTTAGATTGTGTTGTGTTATAAATTACTTCAGTCACTGAAATCTCCTGGTGTAAGATTGATGCGACTATTTTTTTGATTCATAAGGTCCTTTTACAGCATCGATAATGTAGATTTATTTAGTTTAACAACAAAACATCATTAAATAGCACTATTTCGCCTAACCTGCTTTAAGCTGAAGTTGCTTTTATATTCACACTGGTTCATTTTGGAACAATGGCAGCCTTCCTATACTGTTTACAATGCTACTCTGAATATTTGCTCTGAAATAGCATGCAAGTTTGGCTTAGTAATAAATGTAATTCCCGCACGCCACTGGCCAAACACCATCTAAACTGGACAATGACATGAACTAGTGGGTTGTCTGCTGTTGTGAAATGGTGCACGTTTTCTCGATTTCAGGAGGCGTGGCTTTGAATCACAGTCCTTCCCCGCCGTCCAAAGATAATATGCTAAGCGGTTAGCATTTTGGCAGATCACCTACTGCACCTTTAACTCATGGAGCATAACTAATGTTAACAAGCATGGGTTTGGAGGTTAATAATACATCAGTAAATGTTGAACTATGATTAATGCTGTACAAGTATAGTTTGTAACTAGTTCATGTTAAATAATGAACCTTATTGTAAAGTGTGACCGTAAAAAGTCATGTTGTGACTTATTCCACATCCTGTTCATATAAACACATTGTATCATGGCAATATTAAGGGCAGAAAAAAAAAACACTTGAAACTTACAAGTTATCCATCATGGGGGTGGATGTGCAGGGTCTCTGAGTCTCGCTGAAAAGGGGGATAGACTTCATCAGATGATACATAGGGGGACACGCAATCAGAGCCTGCAGGGTCTAAAGCTCAGAGTCAAGGGAGGATAAACAAAAGACGAGGCAGACTTGACCAATACAGAATGGAGTCAACTTGAGCAAAGACGAAAGGATACAGCATTGATATAGCACCAGTTTCCCTTGTTTATCAGTCCTCTTGGTTGCAAAGACACAGGTTTGTGTATCAACTTCACATTCTCTATTAACTCTGATAGATGGGTGGAAAGAAAAAAATATACATCATTGGTAAGATTAACAACTGCATGGACAACCAGACAGTCTTCAATTCATTAATGATCAGAGGTCACGTAAGTCAAAGTTTAGCATTTAGTGGGCCATATACCTCCATAACAACAAGCAAAATAAACCTGAAGAGCAGTCTACACCAATTAGAAAGATGTTATGTTCATTATGCCAACTTCGCATCCTGTGATTGATGCACATGAGGCTGGTTGTGGCGAAATGAGGTTTCTATACCACGCCTAGGAAGAGAGACTGAAATAATGACACAGCTCTCATGGTAACGTGGAAATCTCCGGAATCACTGGAGTTTTATATGCGATTCTCTGAACAAATTAAGCCTCTAAATATGGAAATAATGCTTTTGAAAGGTGGAGGAGACATTCCTTATGTTACTAGCTCTATATGAAACGAAATGAGATTGGATTGTTGAGTAGCAATTCAATTAATGACATAATGTGATTGACTTTGGAAAAAGAGGGCAGAGTGAGTAAATTGTTTCACACACTGAGCCGAAACATTTGTGTGTTTTATATCTCCCTCAGAATAAGAAATAAATTAATATAAATATAAGTATAAGTATTATGACCTTTTAAACATAGAAATCTATCATAATAATTAAAAAAGAATTAGTTACATGTTTAACAGAAATAGACGAGCCTCTTTTCATTGAGTAGTAAAATATGCTAATGTTGGTTTGACGAACTTACAGAATGCTCAAACACCATTGTCTACTACTGTACATTAATGAGTGTAACACTTAACTACACAATATTAATCATTTATTAAGCATTAGAAAATAGTGAATTCAATATGTGTTAAGCATTAACTCTACCAGATGTTAGTAAGCAGTTTATAACTGCAGATACAAATCCTCTATTCTTGACTTATGAACGCATACAGTATATAATGTGCTTAATGACTGTTTTCATGGCTAATTACTATTATTGTTTTTTAAAGATTTATTTTTTGTCCTTTTTTGCCTTTAAGTGAACAGTACAGTACTTCAGACAGGAAGAAAAGTAGGAGGGAGGGAGAGGGGGGAGAGAGAGGAGGCGCTATTGCGCTGACTAATTAACATTTCTTCATTACTAAATCAACGCATCATTTACAAATCAAATATTTGAAAAAAAATTGCTGGTTAAGGATTATTCAGAATGCACAATTAAATGATTAATAAACTATTTAAATTATCATATATATATTTTTTTCAGGCATATTTTAATAGTTAATTTGTATGTTAATAAACGCTTTATTAACTTCATCCAGCTTTTGACCTAATCTAAAGAGAGGACTATTTATGCTTTATAAATCCTTTTTAAACGACAAGGCTGTTATATTCTAAACAGGAAACAAACATGTTTTCATTTCTATTTATTTGAAGAAACACAAATGAAACTAATCAAATGAAAGACAAATCTTAGCAATCTTAACTAAAATAAAATTACTGTGCAGTTTAAACGTAGCTAAATAACATCATAATATTTTGTTAATTATACTGTTGTTGTCGTTTACTCCAATTAAATGTTACATTTTGACTCCTGTTATTCAGCAATGTTTAAACTTTACAGTAATTTTACTTTTTAGGTAAGATATTGTTCACTGGATACCAAGCCTTTAAATGTCATTTATTAGGGACTTTTAAAGCATAAATAGTCCACACTTTAGATTAGGTCACAAAACTGGACGAAGTGGTGTTAAAGAAATTATTAATGTACACATTAACTCTTAGTATATGCATAAATAATTATATATAAATGTTGATTTGAATAGCTTATTAATTTTCTAACTCATTCTGTATGATCTTTAAAAACCCAAACACACTGTAAAACCCAAAATGTTAAGGCAACTTACACCATTTCAGGAAATCGATTGCAACAAACCATTTAAGTTCAAAAACTAATCCTAACAAGCACTTTAAATTTAATTTATTTGAGTAAACGAAGCAATTAGAGCACAGTAAAACCCAAAAAATGAAGAGAACTCAAACCAATTGAGTACTGTAAAACCCAATAAGTTGAGGCGAATCGTTTAAGGAATCCAATTGCATAATGAGGTATTTAATTGACTCATTGCCTTCAACACGGAGTTTAAAACTCTTTTCAAATAAGTAGAATTACTGTCAATTTTGAGTCAACTACACTCATTTCATTTGATTAAGTTGAATATTGTGTTTTACAGTGTTTAAATAACTTGTAAATAATGTGATTCTTAATTTAGTCATGAAAAATTAATCAGTAAAGTATGAAAGTACAATTCAATCGCTTATTTTAAATGTGTTTACAAGTCAAGAATAGAGCATTTGTATGTGCAGTTATAAAATGCTTATGAACATCTGTTAATGTACAGTTAATGCTTAAATAATGATTTCACTCTTTGCTTAATAGATGATTCATAGTGTGTGATTATAAAGTGTTAAGAGTTTCTTACAATGAATACTAAAGATATTTTAGATAGGAAGTGGGAAACCTTTAACCATTGACTTTTATAGTAGGAAAAACAAACACTGGATTTAAATGGATTTTCTTAAGAACATATTTTTGTGTTCAACAGAACAAAACTCAAAAGTTTGTCAACACATGAAAGGTGAGCAAATAGTCATTACATTATTATTTTTGGGCAAACTACCCTTTAACGTGACAATTAAAAGAGAAATTCAATATTTCAAAACGGAATTACACAATGAAAATTGGATTTGACTGAAAGAAGTCAAAAAGACAAATATATAAGCAAAAATTAAAAGTCATCTGGCTATTGTTTAGCAACTGTACACAAGATCATAAATGTGCCAAGTAAATTTTAATTCACGCTGACTTTAAAGTACCCCAATGGGAAAAGACAAACATAATAGTCACATAAATCTAAGTGACATGCCTTTAATTTAAGCTTTTAGTTGAACGTGTCAGTGGCTGGATTGATTTAAAACAGGCCACATCACATTCATCTGAACACAAAACAGCAGCTACAGCAGAAATCCAATCTGAGAGGCCAATAAAATGCATAATGGCACAGTAGATTTACTCTGAAAACTAAAACTAACGCATGAGGGCAGCCAGTGGTCAGGAAGAGAGCTGCGATTCATCTCCACTTAATGCCTGTCCAAGAGGCTTACATCAGGACAGATTAGCGAGTGACAAAAGAAATGCTGATGGAAAAACACTTGTTTCACAATCACCGCTTTTAACACAATTACATACGTATGATGAAAAACAGATTTGCGAGATCATAAATGATATCATTTGCAGCTTTCAAAAACATCATGGCAATCAATCAAGCAGAGAATCTTCATGTAATGCAACAGAACATGCAAGCACCCAGCAGAGAAACAGCTAGAATGTTTGAGTGCCACGTGGGCCAATGCTGGGACCAATAAACATCTAAATCATAATATGACACGTCTACACATTACACCGGGCAGCCGATTTGGGTAATTGAAAGATCTGGAAAAAAACAACAGCCTTTTTTATTATTATTCTTAGCATTGCACAACATTTCACATACTTGAGTAACAGTAGGGGGAAACTTAAAATGATTTACTGTGTGGGAGAGTCCTGTTGACTGTTTCCAAGATCAGGAGATCAGGTGATTATACTATGGAACAAAATCAATGACTAAAGTCTTGAATTAAAAAGCTAGTTGAATATCACAAACTGAAAAAAATAATACACCGTATTAACAAGTTTTTGCATTTCAATGACTTGAATTCCAGGGTTTGTATTTTTAGGTCCTGAAATTTAACATATCTGTTTATTTAAGCTGTGAATATTTCAACGAAAATTATTTCAAACACGTTTTCATACTTAAAAATTCAATAATTCATATTCAATTTTCAGATTTCACTTACAAAATATCCAATACCCTTTAAAAATACGATGTATAATATTTAAAAGGTCATTTTCAGTTCATTTTATTTCAGTTCTAATATTCGCTTCCATAAATTCAGTGGATCAAATTCGACTGATAAAATTCAACATTACATCCGGGATCTGCAGGAGAAGCAATAGATTGCAGATTGAAGATCGCCAGCTGCTCTAGCTTTCACCAGCAGGTGGAGATGGAATAATGTAAGATTTTTAACCCAGTAAACAAGCGAGAAAAAGGCTAATAAAGGCACAAAAGTAGCATTCAATTTTAATATCAATGCCTTGGACAATGAGTAAATGAGGGTTTAGTCATCTATATTTGCCCTTATGTAACGGAAGCCAGCTGGTGATCGCGTAAAGCTCACTCCTCGGATCCAGGGACAGACGTTGTTCTGCAATCTTATCGGAGCTTGTCTCCCATGCTGGCTCGTTACCTGCTCTGAAAATTGAATATGAATTATTGAATTTTTAAGTATGAAAACGTGTTTGAAATATTTTTCGTTGAAATATTCACAGCTTAAATAAACAGATATGTTAAAATTCAGGACCTAAAAATACAAACCCTGGAATTCAAGTCATTGAAATGCAAGAACTTATTTTTTTCAGTTTGTGATATTCAACTAGCTTTTTAATTCAAGACTTTAGGCATTGATTTTGTTCCATATTATACACTGATGTATTGAATGATTAGTCACTATTGCAGCCAATTAGCACTCAGATCTCGAAACTTGTATTCTTATTCTGACCACCAAATGTTAAATGTATTAAAATACAGCACCTGGGTGAGCCTTTCATCAAAACGAGATGATTATTTGGAATGCAACCATAAAATAAAGGGGGATGAAATGGATCGACAGATAGATGGACGGAGACAGATAGATATATAGATGGATGGACAGACAGGGAAATGTATGGCTGGCTATATAGATAGACAGATGGACAGACGGATATATGGCTGACTAGATAGATAGACGAACTGATGAATGGATGGATAGATGGATGGATGCATGGACAAACGGATAGATGGACGGAAAGACAGATAAATGGATGGACGGATATAAATGAATATATGGATCGACAGACAGGCGGAAGGACGGACGATTAGACAGACAGACGGATATATGGCTGGCTAGATAGCTAGATGGATGAATGGACAGACAGACAGACAGACAGACAGATGAATATAGATGAATACAAGAACAGACGGACATATGAATGGACGGACGGACAAACAGATAGATATATAGATGGATAGATGGGCAGATAGATGGACGGACGGATAGATATATGGATGGAAGAACAGACAGATAGAGATGAACAAATAAATTAATGGATGGACAGACAAATATGATATTCATTTGGTGATTGATAGACAGATAAGATATATAGATAGAACCATAGATACAGACACAACAGACATATGATTGGACAGATAGATATATGAATTGATAGATGAGATGAATGGACAGAAAAACAAACAAGCACACAGACATGAATGGACAGATAGATAGATGTAGACACAGACAGACATATTTTTAAAGGAGCCGAGATGCTTTAAAAACCAGTCTAGGGTTAACAGGACAGAGAACTTATTGGTGCCAGCAATAAAACATGCTACTGCTGCCATCTTGTGGACAGAAACACAACCCACATTAAATCAAGAAGAAATGGTGTGCCCGTAAATCAGAACTGACACTAGTGTGATTACAAAGCTACATGCTGTTGATTTCTTCTGTAAAATCTCAAATAAAAATCTGAAAAATACGCAGAAATACTGTTCATAAAAACAAAAATAATAATAATAAAGGTCATTAATTTTAAAAAGCTAAGGCAGATAGCAAAACATGATCATACACAGCTATCATTAAAACGAATACAGCAACAGATTAATATCATGTTCATGGAGCTTTCCGTATTTGACCAACACAATGTACAATCACTGTAGAGAAAAACAGCTGCAAGAAAATGACTAATATAAACATTAAACAAGTACAATTTTTTTTTCGGAGATCTTTCTGGGGGGGGGGGGTCTAATTAGCTAATCATTACTGTAAATTCAAGGCAAATATATAAATATTAGGTTAATTATAAGCTAATAAACCAGACATTTCTATTTAATTCAAGATATGTCATAAATACATGTCACAAACCAAAGTCTTTGAACACACAATTATACAAGTAAAATAGTTCTGCTTTTAGACCATACAATATGGATTGTCAAATTGGGCTCATATTGTGTAATGGTCTACATTTAATAATAAACCTCATTTCCACAAGTCGCTTGTTCAGCCTTCTTTAACTGCATGCATTTGTTATTGAGATGTAAAACAATGAAGCAACATTTAATCTGACATGATTCTGCAACATGATACAAGAATGTTAGGAGTAAAAAGGTACGAATCTTTGCAAACAGGTAAATATATTGTGTAGGCAGATTTCAGGTTATACCTTTTTTTTTTTTTTAAATAAGTTAAGAGATAAAACTTTCTCCGTTCAAAATTGACAATTCTGAAAGCCAGCGCTCCAAATAAAGAAAGCTGTTTGACCCAAGTATTCTGAAGATACAATTATTTCACATGATGAACAAAATGGTCTTAAAACCTTAAAATTGGAAAAAAAAAAAACATTTGCATCAAGTGGTACTCACTGCAGAGCTACATGGGCGGAGCTGAGCTCCAGCATGGGGGAGCTAGAGCTCCCGGTCCTTCTACAAGTGACGTCACTGGGGGTTGGGGTTAGGGGTGGAGTAGGTCTACGCATTAAAACAGCTTACAGGTGGAGGAGCTGGAGCTTAAGCTCCCCCACCCTGGAGGTGAGCTCTACCCAAGATGCTCTGCAGCGACGACCCTTTCAATCACATTGAGTAAACTGAACGAAAAATTTATGGAATGATGATTAAATGACCAATTTTCATTTTGGGTGAATTTAACATTTAGTAGAGAATGCACCAAGCAATCCTTGAAAAACAACAGAACAACTTTTAAAATACACTTGCAGCCAATCTCCAGTAAGGGGTGACCAACCCTGTTCCTGGAGAGCTAACTTCCTGCAGATTTCAGTTGCAACCTTGACCTTCCATAAACATCTGTAATTATCAAGTGCTGTATCAGGTCCTATTTATTGGTTCGAGTGCGTTTAATCAGGGTTGGAGCTGAGTTCTACAGGAAGGTAGCTCTCCAGGAACAAGGTTGGTGGACCCCTGTTTTGGACCAAAATTTGCTTAGGTGTAACTTTCAGCAAGCAAACAACTACATTTAGTGCAATACAGCATTCTTTGCAGTTTGGACTCAACCATTAACATCATGTAATTTTACCTGCCAATTTTGGGGCCATAGGGTCTTCAGACACGGGGACAGGGCCTTCACGCACCTCACTGACCTTTTCAGGCAACTCGGAGGCAGTCGGTGTGAATGTGACAACAGCAGGCACACTCTTCACCTCAACATACGCCTGAGGACCTCCAGGTAGAGGCTTGGAGTTGTGGAAGAGGCTTGCCCAGGATTTCGGTGGGGTGATCGCAGGTGCTGCCGGGACAACAGGCGAGACCACCGGCTGAACGTCAGAGTCTAACGAGAGAGGGGTTAGAGAGGAAGCAGACTGCACCTCACTCGTTTCAGAGGAGTCCTGGAGTTCATCCACAGCTCCAGCAGCTGAGGCGGTCTCTGGCAGCCCGTTGGCCTCCCCCAAGCCCTCGGCCTCCCTCTCATCAGTAGTAGCAGGAATTGTGGTTGTAGGGGTGGCCAGAGCAGCACAGGGAAGAGGGGAAGGTGGAGAGGAGCTGTGCCCGCCGTTATCCAGAAGTACTGGGCTCTCTAAAGCAGGGGGTTCTGCATGTTGCTCTGCAGTCCTGGCACTCTGTGCCACCCCACTGCTCTGAGAGGACGAAGATGAAGTAGACAAAGAAGCTGCACCATTTCTGTCTAACAAAGAGGCAGCTCCACTCGTCAAGTCAAATGTATTGTCAGGGCTTTCACAAGTCCTCTGATTGGAAAGTGGGGTGGTTTGGGGTGCAGATGTTATAGAATTTGGGGGAATTAGCTCTGCCCCAGGTAGAATGTCCCCAACCAAGTCCTCTGAACTCAGGAGTGGAGCATTTGGTGAATGTCCGTTGACCAGGCTTGGGGGCCCCACTCCATCTGTGGCCACACCAGTGCTGTTGCTGTTTGAACCCTCTAGATAGTTGTAGTATCCCGGCGGTCGTTTTTTCTTTTTCTTCCGTTGTCCCAAGCCACCCGAAACCCCATCCATGTCCAAGCAGGCTTGATGGCTGCCCATGTCTGAGGTCTCAGAGTTGCTGCAGCATAGGGAGTTGAACTCGGCACCGTCCGGGATATCAGCAACAGGTGTAGCTGTGGCAAGGGACTTCTGAGATGGTTGGCAGCCCAGGATGAACTCAGGGGCCTGAGGATTAAGAGTGCTAGAGACTTTGTACAGCGAGTCTTTCACTGCCACAGGCTCTGCATTCATTACCTCATCCACACCAAACTCAATATGCTGGTAGTCCTCTCCTGCAGATCGAAACATCTCAGTTAAACTCATGTGCATCTAAATAATTGTAATGATTTTCTGTTACAAATCTGATTTATCTTTTTTTTTTTATAAAACACTCAATTACTAAGATACTAGAGGTACCATGTAGTTATTTATATACAAAGACTCTGAATTGAAAGTGTTTGTGGTACTAAACGGTGCAGACTAAGCAGTGAAGGATAGATTGAAGTGAATGGAAACAGTGTTAGTGAATGCAAGTCACAATTACTCTACGAATTCGAGTCTCAGAAGTAGCCAGTAGTCAGAAAAGTAAAGCAACCTTAAGTCATAAAGGGAACACAAGTTCCCAAGCAATGGATCAAAGAATAGATAAGACCACATCCTCTGTTAGTATTCATTTTAGATGTTTTATTTTAGGCAGAAATGGATGGCAAACTCATAAGCAACATAAGTCAACACTGTCACATGTTCAGGTGATATTCTGTTAGAGGTCCTGAAAAATGGTCCATGAAGTCATATTCTTAGATGTGATGTGTTTTTTGAGAGAATTTCCAAAAAAGTAATACCAAAAATAAAGCCTCCCATCAACTCCAAACACTGCAAGTAGATGCTTATGCGCCAGAGAGACGCCTGGCACCTAGGCATGCAAAGCTCCAAAGATTAAATGGACAGGCAAGAATAAGAAGTAGGGGTTTAAGGTTTGGTAAAGGGGAAGGTTTAGAAAGCTGTCAGTGTTTAAGACCTAAGTGTTGAGTTCTGCAACAAAAACAGAAGATTAAGGCGGTGTGTAGTGGACCGAAAACTCACCGCAAACCTGCCGTCTCAATGATTCCGTTATGTAAGGCACAGCAGGAGTGCAGTAACCTCCTAAATAATTGATACAGATGAGGGTGAAGGTCACAACTACCTGAGAGGGCAATATGATACTGTCTCGGGAAAGATTATTAAGACTACAGAGATGGGAACGTAGCCCAAGGAGCTTTATATACAACTGATGAATGAGGACCAGTCTACAATTTAAGGATTAGGATGCGAATAGGACAGATGAATATAAATGAACTCTGTATCCCATGCGTGACGAAGCAAGCTATGGTCAAAGCATAATACATGATAGAAAACCATTGTGTTTGCTTACGTGGGAGTAATTAAGGATCTTGCAATCTAGAACTCATATCTTTATTTCTGTAGCAGTATTTGTAGTGATATTCAGATGAAGCTTTGATCTTACCTGAGGAATGGCTGACGCAGGTGACTTTATCATTGAACGGGGGAAGCTGATAAGAAATTTGGATGAGATCACTCAATCACATCAAGTCAATAGAAGAACATGCACACAAACAAACCTTTATTCCTTAACCCTATAAATGCAAGCGCATGTTATCTAAACTAAATACAGGTTTTTAAAAAAAAAATTATAACATGTACTTTGGAATGGAAGGCCAGAGTCGAATGTACAAACAAAATGGACAGCAAAACGATGTGTAAAAACTAAACAATGACTTGGCATTTTATTAGAGTAAAAAGAAAAAAAGTAAACAAAGAGAATGTTGGCACCACATTGGTAATATATTATGCCAAGAGGTGTTCTGTATTTTAAGTTACACTTGCCTTATACCAACAACAACAGGGAGCAAAATAAAAAAAATAAATTAAGACTACTTTTTGCATTAGAGGCAAATTTAAAGAAAAATGTAAAGGATCATTAATGGCCCATTTCCACTAAGTAGTTTGGTATGAGTCGGTATGCTTTTATGCCCGTTTCCACTGTCAAAACAAACCAACAAGCAAACCTATTGTATCACTTTTTGGGTACCTTTTCCAAAGAGTACCTAGCAAAACAAAAGGGTACCAAAAGGCACACAGCTATACACACAGCTAAACGCTATTGGTTACAGAGAAGTGTCACTAGTGTATGCACAAGCCAGGAGAATGAAAACACAGGAAGCACCGTTTTTAAATGCACAGCCGAGACATGAAACCATAATAATATAAACATAATAAAAAGTCATGATCGAGCCAAGCTTAAACAAACCTAGTCGTCGTCTTGCTGAACAGCCACAAAGCCAAGAACAAGAGCAGAACCTGTGTGTCTTGTTGCTTACAAGGGCGTCTAAAAGCGCAAGTGATTTTACTTTCTCCCAAGACCTCGCAATCGCTCGCCACACATCCATCTATGAAATAACAAACTTCTTGAGCTGATAATGTGCACGTTATAGTTATATATGGCTGCACGTGATTATTAAAGCACTTCTGACATCTGATCCTTTCAGAAAGGGACAAACACGAGAGAAGCGCTAAAAAGCAAAGGAGAAGCCGAGAAAGAAGTAGAAAAAAAAAAGAGCAAATGATTCTTTTAGCAACCTAAAACATGAACAAACTGCCATGTTTAACTATTATCATCACCTTTTGGACTAAATCGGAATGACGGAATTACTTTAACAAGATGTCAACATTGTGCTGGTGAAGAACAAAGATGTGAGGTTTGTACTGACTGTATACGTTTTGTATCATTTATTTACCAAATATGGCCTAAATGTATGTTTTGGGAATTTTTATTTGTTGTTGGTAAAATTTCAGAGACTGTAAGTCTCATTATGCGTTCATAAATATTTTATTTTTACAAAATCGCGAATGATACAGTAGAATATTTAGCATTATCATTGATCTGCAGCTATAATCAAATCCTGTTCAGGTTAGTAATAAACATTTATACAATCATTTACGCATATAAATCATTTGTTTAGTAAAAAGGGTTTCTCATATGATATTTGAACTTGAAGCAATAATGAAGCCGACCGCACCTTTTTGTCGAACACCAAGCCCACCAAAAGGGAATTATTTGTACCATTTAGCAGTGAAGGCACAAACCTGATAAGTGACCCGTACCAAATCGTACCATGCCAATTAGTGGAAACAGGCAATACTGAAACATTAATAATATTTTAGAAAAAAATGCCATTATATTTAGAAATACTGAACATATTAAAATAAGGGTAGAAAATGTAAAAAGGACATTTTTTTTCTAAACTCTTCATACTGCATATGGCAAAAAAAAAAAAAATGAACATGTATACACGAAGTGGTGTGAATAAGCTCTTCCTCACCACAGTACGTCTGGTTATATGGAATAAACAATCATACTGAAAGTAAGGAGTATTCAAAAAATCATTAAATGAATGGTCAAATTTACACAAATAATGCACAAATGTACTTACAATACCTTATTTTAAATGTATTACTTTGTTTTCTATATGGACATGACATTTGAAACATTTGTGTGTATTAGATTCATGTGTGTAATTATTTTACCTCAACATAACATCGGGGAGTCACAAAGAACTGATTGAACTCGTCTGGGCTGAACTCCCCAAAGATATACTGTGAAAAATCAAACAGAATACAACACATTAGGTGACATTTCACAATTGACAGGCACTTTTAACAATTTTACTGGCTTTATGGCTAACACTGTGTATGCAGCACAAAGCTAAATCTGTTAAGTTCTGCCTTCTTATTTTTTAATACACAAATAAAGTATGATGTCTGAGGGTAAACAAGGACGCGGCAGCCATCATTACTGCATGATTGCAACATCAGGTTGGGTGAAAGTAAAGAGCGAGATGGAAACTGATGAGTCATGCAGCATGGTAATATGGCTCCCTCATGTCCCACTACAGAGAGTAAAGCGAGGGCAGAGAGAGACCCTTCAGGCCCTCACTTTGGCCAATGTTTAACACTGTTTGAGCATTGACAATTAAACATTAGTGAATATAACGTGAAGGTTGTGGCATTAAGTTTGTGGTGTTATCTTTGTTCATTGAAATCAAACACTTCAAGTAAACTTTTACAACACAATAGATCTGATCTTTACTCAACAAATGCTTCAAATTGGCTTTTTTTTTTTTTTTGACCAACTGCGCTTCATAAAATTCCACAAAAAAAAAAAAAAAAAAAAAAAAGAATTTCCATGTATTTTCCCATAGCCCACAGGCAGAAAGATGCCATCTAAACACAGCATCAATTACTGCCGAGTGCCAGATCTCTCTGCCAGTCTTCTGACCTCCCAATCCCACCGCTTCAATTGAACATTAGTCATGCTAGCTTTCTGCAACAGCAAGTCCACTCTCCTGATGTGTGACACTGGTCAGATGAGAAAACACATGACATTATATCTTGTTGGTGATTTTAAGGCTCCAAGCCAACAAACGTTGCCATTGTTGAATAACCTTTTATCTCATGGGACATCCAATCATTTTAACTCAAATGATGCATGACATATTTGAGGGAGAAGAACGTAGTTTAATGCAGCTGGACAGAAGCACTATGAATGCGCAAAAACATTTTCTAGTGATTACTAAATAAGATACAATTAATGTGTAAATTCGTTTTTATATAGACATTAACCATCTCTAATTGTATCGTTAAAACAAATCTAAAATGGACAAAGCAAATCCTAGGCATTTCATTAATATCTGCTGGTTGCATTGATAGTCTAAATCTCAGGTGTCAAATACAGTTCCTGGAGGGCCGCAGCTCTGTCGCGAGGGAGGTGAGCGCGGGTATTTACAACACTCCTGGCGCAAACTGTGCACAATTTTACCGCGTGTGTGCGATTTCTGTACAGTCTTTCACTGACAACTACAGCAGAAGACCCTATTTATCTGCGATTGAGGGAATGAAAGTACTCGATTCCTCTCTCTCTCTCTCACTGTGGCCAATTTCATCTGCTGGCTTGACTTTTGGGTTACCCAGATATTTAAAAAGAACTCATTTTAGAGCAGTAATCAGAAAACTGTGATATCATTAAACTGATATTTTTATCTAAGGTTTTATCATACTGTAAGAAACTTGTGGCCCGTTTCTACTGAGTGGTTCGGTACGGTACTCTTTTATGGCCGTTTCCACTGTCAAAAAGCGCACCGAACCAAACCATACCACTTTTCGGCACCCTTTCGAAAGGGTACCAAACGGGAAAGAGGGTGCCAAAAGGTGGACCAACACGTGCAGCTGAACACTGATTGGTTACAGAGATACGTCACGAGCTCATGGAGCTACACAGAAAACAAACAAACCACCTTGTTTTTTTTTTAAATACAAAGCCGAGACATTACATGGAAATACTATATGCATTTAATAACGAGCCATGGATGACCGGGGCTCAAACAAACCTTGACATCGTCTCGGTGAACAAACACAAAGCCAAGAAGAAAAATCTGCCGTGTGCTGTTGTTGCTTTACGAGCCCATCTAAAAGTGCAAGCAGTATTCGCTTTCTTCCGGGAGCTCGCGAACGCGTCTATATGTGATAAAACAAACTTCTTGAGCTCATGATAATAACGTGTGTGCGATTATTGAAGTGTCTCCGTCATCTGATCTATTCAGGAAAAAAGGACAAGCGCGAGAGTGAAGCGAGAGTGAAACGTGGGAAAAAAAGGCGAAGTCATCAAAACACAGGACCAAAATAGTTTTAGCAACCTGAATCATGAACAAACTGCCATGTTTATCTTCGTCTTTTGGACTATTATAAACTGGGAATGACAAATTTACTCTCTAACAGAGCTTACTTGTGCTGGTGAAGATTACAGACACAGATGAGAGGTTTGCGCTGACTGTGGGCTATATTGCATGTGTTTTTAACTCAAATAAGTACTAAATGTATGCTGTGTATAGTTTTTCTGTAATTAATAATATATCGGAGACTGTAAGGGGCGGGATGTGTTCATATTTGTTGCATTTATAAATTTATTTAATCTAATTGCAGACGTTACAGTAGCCTATTTTGCACTGTCATTGATCTGCAGTTATAATCAAATTATGTTTAAAGAAAAGTGAGTAATAAACATTTATAAACAAGTATTTATGCGTATAAAGCATCTGCTGCTCATTATGATATGTGAACGACCCATACAGCTTTACTGTAGACATTTATTCGAGCGAGCATGATGTCGACTTGAGCTTTGTCATACACCACGCCCACCAAAAGGGTACCCTTTGTGGTGGAAACGCAAGCCTGATAAAGGTGACCCGTACCGACCCGAACCGTACCGTACCAGTCAGTGGAAACGAGGCATTATACTGGCCCATGCCTGATTGCGAATTATAACTAAATGTTTTTTTTTTTATCCCAGATCGCCCAGCCCTAGTCAAAGGCCTATTACAACCATCAGAAGTCTTGTGTTCACTTGGTGTCTAGTCCTATAATGGTCAGACCATCCTTCAGACAACCTGCTTCCCCTCTGAAGGCTATAATTATCTTAATCCAACAAGCACTAGGAGTAACTTAAAGACTCTTGCACCAAGTTGAGACTAAAGCTCTACACTGTCTAGTAACAAACCAATACCAAAAAATAAAACAGACTTAAAAACATCACACCTCATTGGTAATGTTCATGCAAGTCTGCAAGTGTCACAGATGAAAAACGGAACAGGGCTGTGTAAACGTGCACATAATACCCCTTTACATTCACAACTCGCCGCGTGAAAAGGGAGAGCAAGAAAGAAAGTGCAGTTCAAGCACATGTAACTGTTTGCGAATCACCGACCTACATTGCTGAAATGGCACCACAAGGGACAAACAGCAAGCAGTAATCCAATGGCCTCTGGATGGCGAGCACAATCACAACAGAAAGAATGTCTCTTTGCCCGTTTTCCACAGGCGTGCCACACGTACCACACTAAGCTCCCCATAGCTGTTCATTTGGACAGGGGATTACTACAAATTAGCCATCTGCATTATTTCATCATGCTCTGGTGAGAAAACACACACAATCTTTCGTGAATGAGAAGCCGAGGTGACACTCACGCAACAAATTGAGTAACATCTAAAATCACCATGAAATCAAAATTGATGATTCTTATTGGATTATGAAATACTGTAGTACAGTGGATTACAACTCCAGTTCTGAAGACCAAATGCTCTGCACATTTTGCAAGTCTTGCTTACATCCACGGAAACCTCCTTGAACTGAAGTGTCAGTTAATAAAAACACAATTGTGTAAAGCAGTGGCCCACAGTAGGGCTGGATGAAATTGGAAAAAACTGACATTGCGATTTTGTTTTTCTGCAATATATAATGCGATATGAATATAATTTCACATTGAGGATGACTACAGTAACTTTATTTGGAAAGAATTCCTCATTTTACATTGACTGGGATTGTTTTGTAGGGGAGTACATCTGCACAAAATTATATAAAAATACACAAAATAAAATTAAGCACTGATAAAAACAACAGAAAAAAACTGTTTTTCCTTGTTTCAGAGTTTCAGAAACGCAATCAAATGTAAAACACCACCATATAGTCTTCTTTTATAAATAAATAATAAATCTTTGTTAAAGCAGCAAACTTTAGCATTTTTAGTGCCCAAATGGTTTAAATTAGCTTAATCTTACAGTCACAAGCCTTAAAACTATATAATAATTTGCATCTTTCCCACATTTAGAACCTATTAGGTCATGTTATATTAATTTCAACATGACATGGCAGATTCTGCAATGTGACTTGCAGATTTGCACATTGTGTTATTAAAGTAAAAACGATATATTTTGCAGCCCTCGTGCACAGGACTACAGTTAAAAATCACAGCTAAAGTGACTACAAATGACTTATGAACAAATGATTAAAATAAGTATCTCTGTGCCTACTGTTGTAACGACAGGACAACAATCAGCAGTCTGAAACTCACAAGAGATCACAGCAATTAGAAAATGACAACAATTTTCATCAATACCCGAGGAGAAAATTCTCACCCAAGATTTGATCATAATTTGAGAAACAATATCTGGGGCCTTATGATTAACTAAGGGCTGGAAATGCAGAATCCAGTCATTAAAAAACTTTGATTAGTTGTATAACAGAATCAAGGCAAATTCTGGATTCTCAAACTACAGTACTCTGGAAAAGTACTGTAACCTAATGATGAGAAGAAAATATCACGGCATTGTGATTACTGCTCTTATTAACATATCTGATAAACAACCTTTCCCCACATTGAACAATATAGTTTATTATAAGAAACATTAATTATTTAGGAAGAGTAAACATGTCAGGCTTAATTAAAACAAATCCTTGAGCTTTATTAGTTTTAAAAACACAGCTTTCTTTACAACTTGAAAAGGCATCTTTGGATATCTTTCTTTTCACAGTTCTGGTCCATAGCATGCTTGGATGTTGGTGTATGCGATTTGGTTTTCAAATGTATGTTTAATCGGGAGTTGACCAGTATCGTTTGATGTAGATGGTCCTCTGCTGTTTTAGATACTGTTGCCCTAAAATAATGAATAAAATAGTCTGACCACACACACACACACACAAACACATTACATATACACCGAAAAAAACAGTATAACAAAACGTTTTCAGTTTTAAAAAGTACTTTTCCAATCTGCTGTAAACCTTGAAGCTTATCATCCCATGCCTAAACCTAACGTAATAAAAAGTTTCTCAGAATCTGCCATCTAAAGACAGTATAGACATGGGCCAGTATACGACTCCAAAGCTATGATAACCTTAGATAAAAAAATCACGATTTTACGGTATGACGGTATTTTGGTTACTGCTCTAAAATAAGTTTTTTTTAAATGTCTGGGTTAAAAAATATATATTTTTTTTTTCCCCCCTTTGAACACAATATATTTTATTTTTAGAAACATTTAAAATATTTTTAAGCAGTAAACATCTGAATAACAGTATAATAACTCGAATAAATCCTTGGCTTCTGCTCTTTAAAAAAAAACAGAGATTTCTTTATAATTTAAAACAGCATTTTTGGATACCTTTTCTAAGATACTGTTGTCCTAAAAAAATATATATATATATATATATATATATATATATATATATATATATATATATATATATATATATATATATATATATATATATATATATATATATATATATATATCACTTTAGGAACAGTATAGTGGAAAATGTTGGCATTTTCAAAACCTTGACTTTTCAAAACCGCAGTATACCTTAAAAATGGTTATCGTCCGATGCCTACTACAGTATGAAGACTTTCATATCATGTGTAAACAAACTCAGTATCTTTAAAACAAGCTGTCAAAACTTTAACAGCAACTTTTGTACAGCAGATTATTTTTTTTTATAAAATACTAATTTTTCATGTAATGTTTGTAAAAGAGGTAAACCAAATGAAGAAAACTGCTTAAAGGGAATGTAAAATGTAAAAAATGAGAACACAAATACTATGCATGCATAGTTACAGGTTTACAGCATTCTTCAATATTCAAAAGAACACTAAACAAAACTGGTTTGGAATAAATCAAGTAAATGGCGACAACTCACCCTTTAAAACAATGTTGTTGAATTCTTAGTTATATTTAGTGAGTGTCATTATTTCAAGTAATTAGGCTTGCCTTTAAATCAGGGGTCACCAATCCTGGTCCTGGAGGGCCGGTGACCCTGCAGTGTTTAGCTTCAACTTGCCTCAACACACCTGCCTGGGTGTTTCAAGTATACCTTGTAAGACCTTGATTAGCTGGTTCAGGTGTGTTTGATTAGGGTTGGAGCCAAAATCTGCCGGACACCGGCCCTCCAGGAACAAGTTTAATGACCCCTGCTTTAGATCATTTGCATTTTTTCATAAATGATATAAGGAACACAGAAAAATAGGGGAATTTTTTTTTCAGTCGAATTAAGATGATACAACTTAAAGCACTACAGATCACAAAAGGGAAGAAAAGACCATCACAACAGTTTCATTCTGACATTCATGTGACAACGGCAACTCGAGTTTTATAATTGGTCCTTACTTTCCAGTATTAAAGCAACAAAACCACTTTTATGAAGACAAAGCAGTAGCTGCTCAATGTGCGCTGTGGTTTTATGTAAAACTTGTCAAACAAACCCCCGCAGATAAGGACAAACCAGACGAGTCACTTGATTTTCTGGTTTAGATCTGCTTTAAAAGTGCATAACATGTTCTCACACAAATGCCACATTCAAATGCATTGATATGGCCTCTCAACAAGACTTTTATCCTGCTCAGATCACCAAGAGTGAAAATGCCAAGTCAAGCAACACACAAACCAAATTAGCCAATACATCAAGTTACAGATTCACTATACATGCTATTCCCGATGTAAAGAAACTAAAATCCAAGTTTTACTTTGTCCCACCATGCCATTTTAGTAGAGATGGCATTATCCCAGATGCCAGCTCACTGAGCTTCTAAAACAGATGTCCTCATAGTTGAAGAGTGTCCATCAGCTGCCTGTGTTTTTTTTATTTATCTATTACTAAGGGATCTTCTCTTAACCCCACCCAGAGCTACGGCCAACTTCCATTTTCAGGCACTTCTTTCATTCTAAAAGCAGTCGTCATCAAATGCAATTCACATATTCAGTCCAATAATGCCCAATCCTTGTTGACATTGTTTGGCAAAGTCTGTCACACGGCATTATTAGACACATCGGCTCACCGGGTTTTGTAACGGCTGACTATTGCTGAGGGAATCTGAGGGTACAGAGCAGCACACATGTCAAGCATGCACTTGAGTAAGTCGGAAACTATTGTTTACGTGTTGTGGGATTCCAACAGGCAGTGAATTTATTCTAAATTACAGTTAACTCAACTTCTGCTTGACACTTGTGTACACAGTCTCAGTTACAGTTGGGCAACATAAACCAGCCAGATTAAAAATAATGCAGTGGTCAACCAATCTGGGTTCTTTCTCTTCATTGGCTGATGCCATTATAGGAAAGCATGGTGGCCAACCTTTATATAAAGTATAACCGCTATATAAAATTATTGTTACCACTTTACTAGGGTTCATTACGCTGGTTAATGCATTTACTAACATACATTAAGAAACAATACCTGTAACGGGGTACATGAAGGAATCAGAGAACCAAATTCAATTCCTTTTAAGAACTTTATTCAGACTTTCTCCATATATTTTAAGACCTCATCACCACTTTAGGTTTCAACTTCTAACATTGGCGACATTTTAACTTACAGTACATTAAAATACAACTTGTAAGAAAGCACAAATGCACAGTCTCAGCTTGTGGGAGGCAACATAGGGAGGCAACAAAGACCAAGAAAAATTATTTACCCAACTACCCCTATGAAAAGTTTATAAGAGAAATACAAAACAATAATAATTAAACCAGTTTAAAAGGCTTTAACAAATACTCTAACATTTATATGAATTAATGATACTTTAAACTCATTTATTTACTAGCAAATTGGCCGATTCATATTGTAGAAAGTGAAAAAGATAATAGAAAAATAAAATGAGCATGTGACTTTTTTTACTCTTTGCCTGGTTATTGTGCTGTAAGCAAAGCAGCAGATTTTATAAAGTACACAGCACCCCAATATTCAGAGATTAAATAAAGGCAAACTTTAGCAAGCAACTATACATGACTATCAAACATGATACAATTTAATATCCTCCAAAATAGCTTTTAAGACTTTTAAATACTTTAAGGGTCTTAAATTTCTCTAAATTGATTTATCATTTTAATACCCCCACGGACATCCTGTGTAAAGCCTTTACTAATCATATAGGAAAGCATTAATACAAAATTAGTGCTTGTTAAGTAAGGGATAAAGTACATCCAGGAGGTTGTCATCACAGAATAAAGCCTGGCGCGAAGCACCGCTGTTTAAGCCTGAATGGGTTTATTCTGTGAATATAACCATCCTGGATGTACTTCATCCCTCTTATTAAATGGCTATTTGCCTCAAAATAATAAATAAATATCTGCCAATACATTTCTGAGCTCTATTAGTTTAATAACTCTTAATATTCCAAAAAACATTAATGTGCTGCAATTGTATTAACTAATGTTAACAAATATGAATAAATACTGTTATAAATGTATTGTTTATTATTTAATTATGTTAGTAAATATAATGACATTTCACTAAGGGAATCTTTTCGTAAAGCGTGCCCATATAATTTAAAGACAGTAAATAAAATCTGCTGAAGTGAAGCTTATCCGATACATTTATTTTACATGCAGAATATGAATTTGAATTAAAAACATATGCAGGGAGAAATAAACAAGAGAATAAATGCATTAGCATTTTTTTTTAAAAACAATCAAATCTTTTAGGCATGGGACAATAATCGTTTTTCAAAAGTATACCGCAGTAAAGAAAAGTCAAGGTTTTAAAAATCGCCAACATTTTCTGCTATACTGTTCCTATGGAATATGTAGGATTTTTTTTACTCCAGACTTTTGTTTTTAACAGTATATCCGACAGAAAAGATCTCCAAAGATGCCGTTTTAAATTGTCAAGAACTCTGTGTTTTTGAAACAAAAGACAGCACAAGTCAATGATTCACTTAAATGATTTAGCCTGACGTGTTTACTGCTCCAAAATATTTTAAATGTTTCTCAAGATTAACTAAATTGTGTTCAAAGGGGAAAGAAATACATCACAATATTGTGAAACCCCAATATATTTTTTAAGGTTATCATACTGTCAGAATCTTACACTGGCCCATTACTACCTCTAATTACGCATGGGACGATAACCGTTTTCAAGGTATACCGTGGTTTGGAAAAGTTAAAGTTTTAATACCACAAAAACTCTGTTATACTGTTCCTACGACACATGTAAGGTTTTTTTTTTAATGTTTTTAGAACAGTATCTACAGCAGAAAATATATCAAGAGATGCCTTTTATGCCTTTTTTTAAAGATGCCTTAAGAAATCTGTGTTTTAGAAACTAACAAATAGAGCAAACGTCAATGATTTGTTTTAATTACTTAGCCATACATGTTTACTGCTCCAAAATGATTCTTAAAATCATTGTCATTGTGGAAAAGTGTTGTTTTTTACCAAGACATTTAAAAAAAAGAACTCATTTGAGAGCAGCAATCGCAATAGTGAGATACCGTGAACCTGTGATATTTTTACCCAAGTTTATACCGGCCCATGCCTATCCTTTATTATACTTTATTTTTGAGCACACTGGGAGTCTTAAATAGACAGGGTCATTCAAATTTTGTATACATTAAACATTAAAACACTACATCTCCTGTCCCAATCCAATGTGTTTATGCAGGAAACGAATGCATAAAAAAATTCAATAAAAAAAAAAATCTACAGAAGATCCAAGTTGCATGCAAAAAAAGTAGTTGCATCATTAAGTGTTTAATAGTTATTAAAAGTATTCAAAAGATACAAATGTGTATTTACTACATATGTGAAAATATTGAAGTGTTTGCCTTTTTAATCATAAAGTAAATGCTGTTTACATCAACAGTTCTGTCTAATAATCAAAATTTAATGAGTAAAGAAATAAATGACGCTGAGGCACCGGTGTTCAGATGCTGTCAAAACTAAACACTTTCCATAAGGTGTTGTTCCATGTCAATCAGCATTGCCAGAATAATTACTTACAACAATCCTAACAAAACTGTAGTACTAATAAACAGGTATTATTAAAAACAACGCAAGGTGACAAATGCACGTCACACAATTCAAAGTTTACATGCATAAATGACATGTGCAACTTACTTTGACAGGACCTTGTGCTTTATGTGTCTAAACTGCCTACAGTCAGAGACCTTTTATTAAGCAGAATGACCCATAACTTTACACATTTAATACACTAACCACATTTCAGCCATATGGCATCAATGCAACAGTGCTAAAAGCCGTCCAACTTTATGAAAGTAGCACATTTAAATATCACACGTCATTAATAAATACAAATACCAGCCCTATGCATCGCATTAAACGCGATCGGGATGCATTTGATTATTCAAGACTTCACGTTTACTGACAGCACAGTGGAGACGCTACAGTTCAGCATGTGGCTAGCAGTCAGAGCTACAATGATGTAGCATCTTCACCACGGCGCCTCGTTCAAAGTTAGCTGACTTCAAAACCAGTCTAAAGACACTAAAAACACAGCCTGGTGGTGACGAGCTGTCACTAGAAATATAATGGATGCGATGTGATCAAGAAACAAACGTAAAAGTCAAACGCAAGAGTTTGAATGGGATTGAAGACAGGAAGCGATACCGCCCCCAATCAACAGGCCTATTTCACTACATTAGCAGCACGACACGACTCTATTTCAACTTGCTTGAACTGAAGACACTCCGCGGAAACACTTAACACTTTCTTACTGTATTCGGTGGAGTGTGCCACACAGGCGGTATCCGACAGAAATGTCGCCGAAACGCGGTGTGTTCAGTGCAAGATCGCGTCCGCCTGCTAATGACCGTTATTAACCGAGCACGCGCGCGTGGCCAGGCCGCTGCAGCAGCGTGAGCGGGAGGGCCAAACACAAACTCATGGCCGAAAAACACACACTCAGCGCTATGCCACACACACAGCCTCATGACAGCTGTAAATCACCCGTAAACCTTTATTATAATGGCCGCCTGAATGTGAGCTAGCAGACGGAATGCTAGTGGTTTTGAATAAGCGCGTGAAGGCTGTGGGCCTGCAGCCATGCTGCCGATTCAATGAGCTCGCACGCACAGTCCAACAGAAAGTACAGCACAAAGCAAAACAAACAATCTCTACGATATTAAACTGTAAATGAAAGCTTCAAAACGGTTTCCGTACCTGGTTACTTTGCGAAGCCATGCTCCCGGTGAGATTTCTCCACAATCACAAGATGAATGTTCTCTCGGGGGGGTAGGGGGGTAAGGTGAGTTTGTAGTACTTGGTATTACCAGTAAACACCTACTGTGACATGGTCTCCATTTTGCTATGGTTTGTCATACAGTGGTTTTACTCAGGTTTAGTGCCACTACTCCAGCATATCACGCCGTTTCCCCCACCGTCGCCGCCATCTTTATCTCGCGCCTGTGTGCTGCCAGTGGCGCTCGCGCGCGCTCCCTTCTCAAGCCTGATTTATACTTCTGCGTCAGGTGACCGGCGTAACCCACGGCGCAGGCAACGCGCGTGGCTGTGCATTTATACTTCTGCGCGCTGTCTCTGCCGGTCTGCATTAACACTTCCGAAACGCTAGTTGGCAGTGAGGTGTAAATGTTCCTCTGTGTCAAGTTTCTTCGCTACTTTTTTGCATTTCCTGAACACTTCCGGGATGTACAAGTGGCTCAAACTCGCTCATTTTGAGGCAGGAACCGGCGGACGTGCAACAACTTTAACTATGAGGTAAACACAAAACAAAACTTTCCATCCGGAGCTCCTTCACGGGACTCCACACTTGTAAACAATCGCTCGCGCGGCGTCGCGCCATTCGCGCGCCTCTCGGTCCCGCCCAGACTCGTCAGCGCTACCAAGCCGACCAATCACAGAGCTTATGCTACGCGTCGTTGCGACGTGTAGTTACATTTTTTGAGAGGTGCACGTCAGTGACGGCGATGGCCACGGCGAAGGGCTATGCGTCAGCGCCGTAGCATACGCCGGTGTTTGACGCAGAAGTATAAATCAGGCTTCAACGGGCTCGTGTGCGTGCGTTGACGTTCTGCCGGGAGGGTGGGCGCGCCAAAATGACGTGCAAATTCAAACTTGCACTAGGATGCTGAGCATATTTAATATTTAATAAATATTACTTAATAATATCATTAATATTAATTATCATTAATATCATTAATATCATTAATATTTAATAAATATTTAATATCATTAATATATTAATATATATTAATATCATTAATATATTAATATATATTAATATCATTAATATTTAATAAATATTTAATAAATATTACTTAATAATATCATTTTCTAATTAAGTTTTATATATCGTAGCAATAAAATAAAAAAGGAAACAGTAGATAAACAAGTACCAAGTTCAACCAAAACAGGAAATTCTTCCGTCACTTATTCACCCTTCACTTCTTCCAAACCTGTTTGACTTTCTTTCCTCTGTTGAACACAAAAGATATTTTTAAAATAAACTCTGTTAGCTTGTACTTATTGACTCCCATAGTATTTTAGAATAGTATTTATCCTACTATGAAAGTTAATTGGTACAAGCTACCAAGATTTTTACATATACCATGTTCAGCAGCGTATATAAGTACACCCCTCACAAATCTATCTTTTAAATGCATATTTTTAATAAGAAGCTATACAATATATTTGTGCATATACATTAGATTGGTCAGTACTGAAACCAAAAATGGAGCTTATCTAACAAAATAACTTACGATAATGGTCCAAAAACTAGTACAGCCAAATTTATGTTATAGAAAAATGTTAATTATAAATAAAATAAAAAGGAAAAATTAAGAGAAGCAAAAAACTGGAAAAATTTAGTGTGATTTAGTTTGTAATTTATTTTGCAATATTTTGCTTAAATTTTTAATTATATTATCTTTCGATTTCTAAATATGTTTGGTGACTAAAATATTATTTTAATAAATATATCTGTTTAATAAATCTATTTAGCTTAAATGCACCAAAATACATTGTTTTTTTAATGGTTCTACTTAATTATGCTGAGCGCTGCACAAGAAACATTAAAACATACTAAATTGTAAGGAGGACAAAGGAGGATAGGGCAGAGATGAACAAAATATTACAAAATGATGCATAAATTAAAAATAAAATTTTATGTTTAATTACAGGGGTCAAAAAATCAACAAAAAAGTGTCAATTACAGCGTAAATTACTTCCAATGAATTTAGCAAGGGGCTGCACGGTGGCGCAGTGGGTAGCATGCTCACCTCACAGCAAGAAGGTTGCTGGTTCAAGCCTTGGCTGGGTCAGTTGGCATTTCTGTGTGGAGTTTGCATGTTCTCCCCGTGTTGGCGTGAGTTTTCCCTGGGTGCTCCGGTTTCCCCCACAGTCCAAATACATGCACTATTGGTGAATTGATTAAACTAAATTTGTTGTTGTTGTTGTTGTGTGTGAATGTGAGAGGTTATGGGTGTTTCCCAGTACTGGTTTGTAGGTGGAAGGGCATTGGCTGTGTAAAACATATGCTGTATAAGTTGACAGTTCATTCCGCTGTGGTGACCCCTGATAAATAAAGGGACTAAGCCGAAGGAAATTAAGGAATTTAGCAAGACCATAAAGTTCGGGTTTTGTTTGTAGACGTGCAAGATAATTGCCATTTGAAGTAACTTCCTTTACTGTTTATTGTATTAGGTGTATGGCTAACCTGTAGTGCACATATTGATTAGGTTTACATGTTGCCAATATTATAATAAGTCTATGGATATTGGACAAACAAATTTAAAAGTCACTGTAAGTGTAAAGTATAGTCATTTTTCCATCTGGATATATGCAAAGGTGTTTCGCACAGATCTTTTTGAGAATTTTTATTATTGTTGTTGTTGTTGTTGTTGTTGCTGTTGTTTGTTTGTTTATTTGTTTTTATTGTCCATAAGATTATTTTCAGTAACATGAACTTGCATGTTAAAATGTGTTTGTTTTTTAACCAGTTCATTTAAACTACTTATTTTCTTACTTAACTTAAGAAAACTAATGAGAATTATATATTATATTATATTATATTATATTATATTATATTATATTATATTATATTATATTATATTATATTATATTATATCAATATGTTATTATATATTATTATATATTATTATATTATATATTATTATATTATATTATATTATATTATATTATATTATATTATATTATATTATATTATATTATATTATATTATATCATTATGTTATTATATGTTATTATATTATATTATTATATGTTATTATATATCAATTTATTATATTATTATGTTCTTATTTGTTATATTATATTATATTATATTATATTATATTATATTATATTATATTATATTATATTATATTATATTATTATATGTTATTATATATCATTATATCATTATATTATATTATTATGTTCTTATTTATTATATTATATTATATTATATTATATTATATTATATTATATTATATTATATTATATTATATTATATTATATTATATTATATTATATTATATTATATTATACAAAAAAACTTTTGTTTTGGATCGCATATGTAATGGCGTAGCGTGATGACGCATAAAGTGAGGCGGAGTCAGTCAGACAGGTTTCACAGGTGTGTCGCTCCGCAAAACACCAGAAAGCAGGACGAAACTCAGACAAATCTCTGCTTATTTCGGTCTTTTTTGATAAAAGGTAGGCTCAGAGTCAACACTCTGGTTTAATTCCGAGGTACTTGTAATATCTTCTCCACCTAAAGCTGTTTGTTTTGATAATTTGATTGAGAAATGTGCAAATATGGAGCGACTAACAAATAAAACGTTCAACTTACAACATAAACACCGTCACACTATTTAAGCAAAATTATAAATAATCTTAATAACATACATAAGTAATAAATACACTCAATCACAACAGTTTATTGATAACGAAACGCCATGCCACAATGGTTTCGGGAACTTTTTGTGTATTCACGTGAACGTGCATTTGAGATGTAAATACGCATTTCCTCGTTATTTTTTAGGCGATGGCAGGCTCAAACAGACATCATCACACAAGGGACAGAGACAGAAGAGATGATCACAGACACGACAGGAGATACAGAGAGGACAGGGGGACACCAGATGGAGAAGACAGATCACGAAACCACCGAGATAAACAGAGATACACTGACCCCCAGAGGGACCCCCGGGTGTATGAGGACACCCGATACCACAGTCAGGCCGCGTAAGCAGTGGTTTGAGGTTTATTTTTTGTTTATGAACCCGCATGGATCAGAACTCAAGCTTTTCTATGACTTGATTGTATTGAGGTAAAATTGGTTTTATATTCGCGCAATAGTTCAGTGCGACATTCATCTAAAACGCTTAACGTAAAAAAGCTTAACGTGGATAAATGTATTTAGAAATTAACATGATAAACCTTTTTCCTGGATAATATAATTTTACAAAAAATATTCTTTGCAAATTCTAGATAGTAAAATCATATTAGCAGCAAATGACTATTAAGCATTGTTTACAGTCAAATCAATTGTGCTAATGTTGTAAAGGCATGCTTACATGCAGGGGTGGACTTAGTGATTTGGGGGCCCTAAGGGCACCTATTCCAGGTATGAGACCCTAGAATTATATATATATATATATATATATATATATATATATATATATATATATATATATATATATATATATATATATAAAGAGTTCAGATGCAAAAACCTTAAATGCCATCTGAAATTTTCTTCTATTATTACCATTTTTCTCAGGCTCCTATGTCTTGATGCAGTCATTTTACTTTTATGGTAAATAACAGGTTATTTTATTCAATTTTAACATGAAATAACTAAACATAAACATAAGAGGCTGAGAAAAATGCTCATTGTTGAAAAAAAAATCTAGATGGCACTTGGAGGGTTTTGCATCCGATTATATTTATATATATATATATATATATATATATATATATATATATATATATATATATATATATATATTAAAGGTTGGCATAGATTTTTTTTTATGTAGATTATTCTCAAAATTAGTAAATCTTTAACACGGGTTTCTCAAGCCAGGTGGCGCATTAGACCAGGGGCTCATCTCCTGTTTCCAAAATGCATCACAAACTGCTTGAGAAACTGTTCTGCTATGATAATTGGTGATGAAAATAAATGATGTTTAATAAGGTTTACTTGTGTTTACGAACTGTTTATTTAGTTAAACATAAATTTTGAACTGTAGGCCTACATAAGCTACATCATTTTTTTTGATCTTCTTAATCCGACTAAAGTCATACCTGAACTAAACAGAAATGGAATAAAGACGTGGAGTATGCAAATATTAGTGGCATTATTAAAGAACACCACAATCAAACTATTATTATAAGACTTTTCACCATATTTTCTGACAAGATCCACACATGCGGCTGTCAGTAATGGATCATTTGGCGTGCGTTAATAAAATCCATAACACTCTCACCAGTCCTTACTCCTTATTTGCGTCTAATACCCCAGTTTGTCACAGGGGCATGAATGAAATGTTCATAAGTTAAAGTGAAACTGCAGTTAAAGTCAGGCATCCAGCTGATTCAGAAGGGCACTTTTTTGTCAGACGGCTCACTGGTCAGGTATACATCTGTGCTAAAATATCAAGGTGAAAGTCATCATAGCTTGTGTAGAACAGACCCAGCTTCCAACCCAACTTTGAGAATAGATTAACAGCAATATTTGTTTTATCGCATCATAAGAGTCTTCTGTTAACGCAGCATCTTAACACCGATTACGGCCCACCACTAATATATATATATATATATATATATATATATATATATATATATATATATATATATATATATATATATATATATATTTAAAATAAATTTTGTCTTCCTAATGTACAATTAAAGGCAATAAATTTACAAATAATGTTTCGGCCAGACCGCAGGTTCGCGGAGGAAACTATTTTCTTCCCAAATGTTCTCAAAATTCTCAGTCTTGCACACTCTCCCTGCCTCTACTCCGGTCGCTGGCAGACTGGTGTCACTAAAATCTCTGTGATTGTGAACAATAGCAAGAAAATAATAAATGCTCCGTTTAAATTGTTACATTTAAAACAGAGGAGAAGCAGATCGGTTTGACCATACCAAATACCTCATGCTCGCGGTGCTAAAACATTAGCTTTTTCCATTTTATGGACTTCAATGGGAAAGAAAACGCTTGACGTGATGTCTTTCACTTTGTCTATGGAATTGAGAATCGTTCTTTTTATAGAATTTAGGGTTAATTACAAGAAAAGTTTGACAGAAATTTGGATTTCTCTGGTTGACTTTTAGGAACTTTAAGCCACGTTAAGCTCTTTTCACGTTAATTGATTTAGAATGTCCCCGTTCAGACTACTTGTGACATGATACCTACATTGTTTACTAAAGTACTTTGACTTTTTGGTCTGAAATCACATGCAAGTATGACTTTGCAACAATTGCACAATTGAAATTCAAAAATCGCTGTGAGATCGCATGAATGAGGTGGTTTCGGCTCGATTGAAACGAACTCTGGAGGGGATCGATTGTAGTGAGAAAGCGATACGATCCGAGCCCGGCTATATCACAGTGTATTATGGATATGTCATAGGCATATATTCGGCTATATGAAGAGAGAATGATGAGTAGGGCGGGAGGTCATTCCTACCGGTAATTGTACATTTCGTGTAAAATACGAGAGTAAAAGCATGCTGAACTATTAATGAGAGCTCTTAATCCGTTAGGAAAATTGACCGAACTTCAGAAGTTTATTTGTTATTTCTCTCTACAATGTAAAGCCTATAATGCATAAGCCAACTGCTGTGTATGAGAAAGTCTTACCTCTCTGCTCTATATTCGGTGAAGATGTCTGAGCGCAGCTTTTTGCTTAAATTGTCTTATTGCTCATCGTTGTAAATTAAAATAAGGACGCATGACAGCTGAGCAGGACTCTGCTAAATAAACCTTGAAACTTTGATCAATGTGAGTTGAGTTTACTCGCACATGACTTGTTTTAGCTACTTTGGTCCGTTTAGAAACTTTATGCAACTTTTTTTTATCCCTGTTTCAGAGCAAATGAATCGATTCACAGGTCTGAAAGCACCCTAAAACCAACTTTACCTCAATCCTGATTGTGCGTCTCTTTTCCACAGGCCCAGCAGTTACGCAGAAAATTCATCTTCGTACTATGATGACAGTCAAACATATCATCGTGAAGAGGCACTTTATAACCTCGGATACTTGACAACAAGCAGAGGTAAAGGCAGAATTTTTTATTTATTTTGTAAAACCATTTTAAAGAACAAAAACAGTATATTTATGTAGCAAGATATCTTTAGTTTTACTTTTTACATGAACTACAAACTCTCAAACTGTGGTATACGAGACCAGTTCTGTAGTGTTGGCATTTCAGATACTGTAAACTCAGGAATCTCCCCATGCTGCATCATTGGTAAAATAATTATTACAAATGTGTTTAAATGAAATGAATAATGAAAGAATAAAATGTACACACTTTTAACCCTTTGACGCCTACGATAACTCTGATGTGATCTGACAGCATTGGCTGTTCCCTAAAGCGTATGTTCACCTCACCAGAAAGTTTACTGTAGTACATTGCATCCCCAGATGTTAAAAATCAATCTGCTTGGCGCAGTGCCTGAGGAAGAGGCGCGAGGGGCGCCAGTTGTGTTGGCATTTCAAAATCATCAATACAAATGTGTCATTGTAGTTGTGTAAAATAATGTGTTTTTGACATATAAACTTATTTGTTTTTTAAAGCACCGAGGCGTTTGGTTTAGTTTGTTACCTCAGATTTAAGCTAATTAATTTGGTGATTCAAATGGTGTGAGACGCAGAACATAGACCCGAGCAACTTTGCCATGCTTGAAGCTTAGAGGTAGAATATAATTAAAGTTAGTCTCCGTATGCAGACGGAGGGCCCGTGAACTGTCTGCTTAAAAACAGTGGTCGGTGCATGGTTAATGCGAACTTCGCGGTTCACTTAATATGTGCCCTCAGTTATATCCACGTCTAGTGCAGTAGAATAGAGAGGGTGGCGTCCCCGACACTATCCTCACCACCCGCGCCCTCAGTTATATCCGCATCTAGTGTGGTAGAATAGAGAGGGCGGCGTCCCCGACACTACCCTGACCACCCGCGCCCTCAGTTTTATGCGCATCTAGTGTGGTAGAATAGAGAGGGCGGCGTCCCCGACACTACCCTGACCACCCGCGCCCTCAGTTTTATGCGCGTCTAGTGTGGTAGAATAGAGAGGGCGGCGTCCCCGACACTACCCTGACCACCTGCGCCCTCAGTTTTATGCGCGTCTAGTGGGGTAGAATAGAGAGGGCGGCGTACCTGACACTACCCTCACCACCAGCGCCCTCAGTTATATCCACGCCTAGTTTGGCAGAATAGAGAGGGCGGCGTCCTTGACACTACCCTGACCACCCGCGCCCTCAGTTATATCCGCGTCTAGTGCGGCAGAATAGAAAAGGTGGCGTCCCTGACACTACCCTCACCACCCGCACCCTCAGTTATATCCGCACCTAGTGTGGCAGAATAGGGTGGGCGGCGTCCCCGACACTACCCTGACCACCTGCGCCCTCAGTTTTATGCGCGTCTAGTGTGGTAGAATAGAGAGGGCGGCGTCCCCGACACTACCCTGACCACCTGCGCCCTCAGTTTTATGCGCGTCTAGTGTGGTAGAATAGAGAGGGTGGCGTCCCCGACACTACCCTGACCACCTGCGCCCTCAGTTATATGCGGGTCTAGTGGGGTAGAATAGAGAGGGCGGCGTACCTGACACTACCCTCACCACCAGCGCCCTCAGTTATATCCACGCCTAGTTTGGCAGAATAGAGAGGGCGGCGTCCTTGACACTACCCTGACCACCCGCGCCCTCAGTTATATCCGCGTCTAGTGCGGCAGAATAGAAAAGGTGGCGTCCCTGACACTACCCTCACCACCCGCACCCTCAGTTATATCCGCACCTAGTGTGGCAGAATAGGGTGGGCGGCGTCCATGACACTACCCTCACCTCCCGCGCCCTCAGTTATATCCACGTCTAGGGCAGCAGAATAGAAAGGGCGCCGTTCCCGACACTACCCTCACTACCCACCCCCTTAGTTATATCTGCGTCTAGGGCAGCAGAATAGAGAGGGCGGTGTCCACTACTGCTCCCCCACCCCCACTTTAGGGTTTACGGACACGTGACCGTCCTTTGCCTAGAGCGGCAGTTCAGCTTGCTCCGGCCCTGCGTATGAGTTGGTCAAGCACTGTATATATGCATTCAATCACTCGCCTTTCTGAGACACATTGGCCTGCTGTAAGTGACGAGCAGTAAGCAGATTTCTAATGTAAACATGTAATTTCAATTCTAATTTAAATATGTCATTCCAAATCCTATTAAAATGCCGGCAGCTAGCTCTCTGCAACTCTCACATGGTCGCCCACTGAAGCTAAGCAAGGCTGTGTCCGGTCAGTACCTGGATGGGAGAACACATAGGAAAGCTAGGTTGTTGCCGGAAGTGGTGTTAGTGAGACCAGCAGGGGGTGCCTAACCTGCGGTTTGTGTGGGTCCTAATGCCCCAGTATAGTGACGGGGACTCTATACTGTTCAGTGAGCGCCGTCTTTCGGATGAGACGTTAAACCGAGGTCCTGACTCTCTGTGGTCATTAAAAATCCCAGGATGTCCTTCGAAAAAGAGTAGGAGTTTAACCCCAACCTCTGTCCATCATGGCCTTATAACCATCCCCATATCATTATTGGCTTCATCACTCTCCTCTCCACCAATCAGCTGGTGTGTGGTGTGCGGTCTGGTGCAATATGGCTGCCGTCGCGTCATCCAGGTGGTGGATGAGGAGATTCCCCCCTATGTGTAAAGCTCTCTGAGTGCTTAGAAAAGCGCTATATAAATGTAAGGAATTATTATTAATATAATATTTATTATTGGGTTATGGTGCAACAAAATTGAAGGGTCACATTTAATAGTGTGTACATTTTCATTTATGTGTGAACTATCCCTTTTAATGTGTTTTAGGCGTCTGTCAGGGCTTAGAATTCACCTTAAGCCTATTAATCATCATCTGCGCTGGAGTGAACTACAGTAACTCAGGTCGCTATCGGGACATCGCCAGCCTAGGCGGTTTATACCAATACTATTACGGCGGAGCCAACGCTTTCACCGGAGCAGAGGCGCAGAAGGTCCAACAACTAGATGACCAGTTCTACCAGCTCAAACTGCCTCCGTACATCTTCAGCATGGCCTGCGGAGGCGCACTGATGTTTTACGCCGGAGTCTTGCTGGCTCTGGGAGTTTTTCGGATGCCATATCGATTCCCTCCGCTTCTCCTGGGCGAAGCTCTGCTGGATGTGCTCATAGGCCTTGGGTTTCTTCCCGCCGTTGCTTTCTACTTCATCAAGCTGCAGGAGATCTACAACAACTCCATCTGCAAGGAGAGGGAAGCCATGTACAGCAGCAAAGCGCTCAGAGGGTTCGAGTGCAATTTCAACGGGGCAGACATCGCCGGTGGGCTGTTTGGCGTTTTGGGGGTCATTATTTTCCCTGTTAGCGCAGTGTTTGCTATTAGGGCCTTCAGAAGAGTGAGGAAGATGAAGCAGAGGCCGGCTGAAGACAACAACCTGTGAGGGTTTGAGCATTTCAGATGGAAATACACATGTGGAGAAGCTCAGGAGCTCTTTGGTTAGTATTTTAGAAAAACAGAAGGATATTTTTTATATATTATTAATTTGTTTTTGTTGCTTCTGTGAGTTTATTTGATTATAGATGACTTATTTGTATTTTTATGTACTGTACATTTCTATAAGGTTAATATTTACTAACATGAACATTTACTAATTCACTATTAAAATCCAAATTTAGGCTTGTTAGCATTAGTTAATGCACTGTTAGTTAACATTAAATAACAATGAACAGATTTATTATCTTTAACATTAAGAAAGATGAATAAATATTGTTATAAATGTATTGTTCACCGTTTAGTTGTGTTAAATACATTAGCTAATTAACATTTACTTATAGTAAAGTGTTAACAGGATTTGATTAACAAGGAACTCAATTACAATTACACAAGCAAATCTGTATTATATCCCATAATCATCATTTAAATACGTCTGAAGAGATTCCAGTTTGTATTTTAGTATTTTTACAGCGTCTACTTATTTCTTTTTTTCTATTGTTGTCGAGAATTTATTGTTAAGGACTTTTTTTGTTGTATTTTTATACTAGAAAGTACTTTTATTTTAGAAATTTGATTAAACAGGAATGCACAATGTATTTAGTTACAAGCTGCACAAAATAATTGTCTTAATACACAAAATAGTTTCTGAGGATATTTAAAATTATGTATTTTCCTATTTTATGCTTAGTTTTTTTGTAATAAAATATTTTACATTAAAAATATAAACACAATATTTTAAGGTGCCCCTATTGTGTTTTTTCAGCAGTTACCTCGTGTAGTTTGTAATGTAGCTGTTTGTTAATCATTTCTGAAACTTTGCAGATGTTTTTTCAACATCCATGAAAACTATTTTACTCTTAAACACACTCTGCAGTTTTAGCCGAGGCTTTGAAGAGTTTTTTTTTTCATTGGTTTGTTAATGCAGGTTTTTTAAAGCAAATTCCCTTTCAATTGATATGGTAAAAATGATACCCACCTCATGGTCTAGAATAGATACAGGTGTGGAGGATACACCAATCAATATACACACACCGGCCACTTTATTAGGTACACCTTACTAGTTCCGGGTTGGATTCGCTTTTGCCTTCAGAACTGCCTTATCCTTTGTGGCATAGATATAAGATACTGGAAATATTCCTCAGAGATTTTGGTTCATATTGACAGAAATGGAGACTTTGAGCAGGCAACATTTTTCCAATCTTCCATCGTCCAGTTTTGGTGAGCGTGTGTGAATTGTAGCCTCAGTTTCTTGTTTTTAGCTGACAGGAGTGGCACCTGGGGTGGTCTTCTGCTGCTGTAGCCCATTCGCCTTAAGGTTGGATGTGTTGTGCATTCAGAGATGCTCTTCTGCATACCTTGGTTGTAACGAGTGGATATTTGAGTTACTGTTGCCTTTCTATCATCTCCAACCAGTCTGGCCATTCTCCTCTGACCTCTGGCATCAACAAGGCATTTGAACACACAGAACTGCCGCTCACTGGATATTTTCTCTTTTTCAGATCATTCTCTGTAAACTCTTGAGATGGTTGCGCGTGAAAATCCCAGTAAATCAGCAGTTTCTGAAATACTCAGACCAGCTGGTCTGGCACCAACAACCATGCCATGTTCAAAGTCACTTAAATCCCCTTTCTTCCCCATTCTGATGCTCGGTTTGAACTGCAGCAGATCGTCTTGACATAATACAAGACATTTCATACATTTAGAAAAGCACTTAAGAAACAAGTTATTATTGTACAAACTTAATTATTTCTGTATATTTTTATCAGTTAATAAATACAAATTTGATTGGATGGAAACTTCATAATTAAAAAATTTCATACACTTCAAAAAAGCCTTATGGGGCACTTAAAAAGTGTCATAATTAATTATGCAAACTAAATTAATTCTGTAGATTTTTATCAGTTAATAAATACATTTTTCATAGGATGCAAAACCATAATACATGAAATTTCATACATTTAAAAAGCATGTGGGCACTTACAAAATTGAGTAATAATTAATTTTATGCAAACTAAATTATTCCTTTATATTTGCATCAGTTAATAAATTCAATTTTAAATGGATGCAAACCAACAACAAAAAAAAAAAACCAAAGCCTTATGGGGCACTTAAAAAGTGTGTTATAATTAATTATGCAAACTAAATTATTTCGGTTTTTTAATCAGTAAATACTATTTTTTGATTGCATGCAAACCCATAATACAAGACATTTCATACATTTAGAAAAGCATACGGGACACTCTTAAAAATGTGAGTTATAATTATGCAAACTAAATTAATTCGTAGATTTTCATCAGGTAATAAATTAAATTTTTTAATGGATGGAAACTTCATAAACAAATTCATACATTTAAATAAAGCCTTTTAAACTTAAAAAGTGATAGTAAATGATGCAAACTGAATGATTTCTGTAGATTTTCATCAGTTAATAAATTAACTTTTGATTGGATACAAACCCATAAAACAAGATATTTCATACATTTAAAACTGCAAATGGTGCACCTAAAAAGTTATAATTAATTAAGCAAACTAAATGTTTTCTGTAGATTTTTTTTTTGTTAATAAATAAAATTTTGAATAGATGGAAATCCAAAATACAAGACATTTCATACATAAAAAAAAAACTTAAAGTGAGTTACAATTATCCAAGCTAAATTAATTCTGTAAATTTTTTTATCAGTTAATAAATACAAATTTGATTGGATGGAAACTTCATAATTAAAGAAATTTCCTACACTTTCAAAAGCATATTGGGCACTTAAAAAGTGTCATAATTAATTATCCAAACTAAATTATTCATGTGGATTTTCATCAGTTCATAAATACATTTTTGATTAGACGCCACCCCATAATACAAGACATTTCATCTAAAAGCATATGAGGCATGGGAGTTAAATTATGCAAACTAAATGATTATTTCAGTATATTTTCATCAGTTAATATGTTCGGTGTCAATGAACGGCTCAAATATCAAGCATAATCTTTAGTTTTCCATCTCTTTACGTTATACAAACTATATAAGAAGCATTTCAGGTCATGCATGAAAAACAACCGTGAGACATCCACGAGCCGTGTTTCACAGTAAAAATCTTTATTGCTACTTGGCTGAAAAGTGAATTAAAAATACAGCTTTCTGCTCAAAACTAAGCATAGCAGCATCTGAAAGGAAACGATGAGCCAGCACCCACTCGAAAAACAAAAAACAAATGCAAAGACGTACAGTCCTATAGCTGACACGCAGCAAAAGTGCTCGCATTCGTCCATTCACTAAATCAGTAAAACAACTCTAAACTAAAAAATACAGTTCAATAATTTAACACAATGAAAATATCCAGCAGCTTACTGCATGCTAAAATAGAAACTTAAAAATATACAATATGCTCCGGATATTAAAACAATTTCTTATAAACAGAAGAGTTTATATTTTATACAAATGATCACGTTATAATATAGTCTTTATATATATATTTATATATTTATATTCATTTATATAGGGCATGCTTTCTCACATTGAATACATGAATAATTAGTACCGTAGTGGGCGACAGTTTACCATTCTGCACTGGAGGACCTAGAAATTTGCATGAAAACGATGAAGTACAAAAATAAACCTCAGCTCCTTGGCATTGAGAGGAAATATTAAAGCGTCTCTTAAAAACAAAACGCACAGAAACCATGACGAGGTCGAGCTTTGGTCACGTCAAACAACAGGCGCAATGTCTTAATCCACGTCTCTGCAGGACCAACCGTGAATATGTGCAAGGAATACGCCAGATAAAGATGCATTCGAAAGCAAATTCTGAGCTCCGCTAGCGTAAAACCACAATCACGCTACATGCACCGACGGCAACTCTCACACTAATGAACAAACAGGCTTAAATGCTTTAATTGTTTTAAAAGAAAACGTTATTTAAAGTGAGCGCTAGTTTCTGAACACTCCCTTCATCTGTGATTGGTCAGACAGATAGCCCCGCCCCCCACGCTCAGCAGTTTGAAATGCTCTATTCTATCCAAAGAGATATTAAATAACCAGTTAACCATTGATTCTGTACAGAAATTCCACCAATCAGAGTCGCAGCGAGAAAAATAATCGAAATAGATTTTTAGCTCCGCCCACTAATTATTAAAAAATAATGTTGGAATATTTTTTAAATAAAGTGTGCGATAATTTTAAACCCAGCCTTCATCTGTGATTGGTTAGACAAAAATGTAGCACCACCCCCATGCTCAGCAGTTTGAAACACACACAGAGAAATCAAATGAATAACTGGTTGATTCTGTACAGACATTCCACCAATCAGAGTCGCAGCGAGCAAATCGAAACGAAATAGATTTTAGCTCCGCCCACTAATAAAATAAATTATTTAAAATACTGTGAACTTATTTTTTAAAAAATGGTTGAAGAAAAAAATGTTGGAGCAGTTCAAAATTGAAGTGAGCACTAGTTCCTGAAAATTTTCTTCATCCGTGATTGGTCGGACAGATAGCCCCACCCCCTAACGCTCAGCGGTTTAAAATGCTCCATTTTATCCATAGAGAAATTAAATAACCAGTTAACCATTGATTCTGTATATAAATTCCACCAATCAGAGTCGCAGCTAGGAAATTAATTGAAATTGATTTTTAGCTCTGCCCATTAATTATTAAAATATAATGTTGGAATATTTTTAAAATAAATAGTGTGCAATAATTTTTAAACCCTGCCTTCATCTGTGATTGGTCAGACAAATATGTAGCCCCACCCCCATGCTCAGCAGTTTGAAACACACACAGAGAAATCAAATGAATAACTGGTTGATTCTGTACAGACATTCCCCCAATCAGAGTCGCAGCGAGCAAATCGAAACGAAATAGATTTTAGCTCCGCCCACTAATAAAATAAATTATTTAAAATACTGTGAACTTATTTTTAAAAAAATGGTTGAAGAAAAAAATGTTGGAGCAGTTCAAAATTGAAGTGAGCACTAGTTTCTGAACATTTCCTTCACCTGTGATTGGTCGGACAGATAGCCCCACCCCCTAACGCTCAGCGGTTTAAAATGCTCCATTTTATCCATAGAGAAATTAAATAACCAATTAACCATTGATTCTGTATATAAATTCCACCAATCAGAGTCGCAGCTAGGAAATTAATTGAAATTGATTTTTAGCTCTGCCCATTAATTATTAAAATATAATGTTGGAATATTTTTAAAATAAAAAGTTTGCAATAATTTTTAAACCCTGCCTTCATCTGTGATTGGTCAGACAAACATGTAGCTCCACCCCCATGCTCAGCAGTTTGAAATGCTCCATTTTATCTATAGAGAAATAGAACGAACAGTAACTGGTTGATTCTGTACAGAAATTACACCAATCAGTCGCAGCAAGCAAATTGAATAGAAACAGTTTTTAGCTCCGCCCACTAATCAAATAACATATTTAAAATACTGTGAACTTTTTTTTTTTTTTTTAATGGTTGAAGAATTTTTTTTGAAGCAGTTTAAGATTAAAGTGTGCACTAGTATCTGAACACTCCCTTCATCTGTGATTGGTCGGACAGATAGATAGCCCCACCCCCTAATGCTCAACAGTTTGAAATGCTCCATTTTATCCATAGAGAAATTAAATAACCAATTAACCATTGATTCTATACAGAAACTCCACCAATCAGGGAGTCGCAGCGAGCAAATCAAAATGGATTTTTAGCTCCGCCCACTAATCAAATAAAATTTTTAAATACTGTGAACTTTATCTAAAAAAAAATGGTTAGAAAAAAATGGAGCATTGTAAAATTATAGTGTGCACTAGCTTCTAAACACGCCCTTCATCTGTGATTGGTCAGACAAATATGTAGCCCCACCCCCTAAATATATATTACTTATTACTTACTTTTAGCTTAGCTTAGCATAAGTCATTGAATCGGATTAGACCGTTAGCATCTTGCAAAATTGTTTTAAAAGAGAGATTCAATCATTTTCCTGATATGAGAACTATACTCTTATTCTGGCGTAATAAACAAGAGACTATGCCGCAGTACCACAGGCACAATGAAATAACTAAATGTCCCTTCTGTCTTATACATAATGCAGCTACAGAGGATTTAAGCTTTAAATAGGAAAATTATCAGGCTCATTTTACACTCCTAGTTGAGTTTTACTATTTCTGAATTTATTTAGCTAAACTCCGGGTTTGGAAGGAGCACTTTTAGCTTAGCTTAGCATAAACCATTGAATCAGATTAGACAATTAGCATCTCAAAAAGTGTTTTAATTCATTTTGATTTCCATCAGCCTTAGTACACAAAGTAACTACAGAAGATTTAGGTTTAAACAGCAAAATTATCTGAACTTTTTGGTGTCCAAAAAAAATGTAAAAATAAAAAGTGGAGTGTTCCTTTACGCATACAGCTCTGTTGCTATTTTTAGGCTCATATGGCTAGGAACAATACTCTCATCCTGACGTATAAGTCTGCAATTATATAACTTTCATTATATAATGATATAATTTTCAATCTGTCCAAGTACATGATGTAAACACAGAAGAATCAAGCTTTAAATAACAGAATTATCTGAACTTTTTGCAAACGATGCTAATGGTCTAATCCGATTCAATGATCTATGCTAAGCTAAGCTAAAAGTGTTTCTGCCAAATGTGGAGATCTGCTGAATAGATAAAAAAAATGGTCAAACTCAACTGTTTAACTGTAGGGGAGTTCTAAAATGAGCTTATTTTGCTAAAATGTGGAGTGTTCTTTTAAGCATACAGCTCTGTTGCTATTTTTCAGGCTTATATGGCTAGTACTCTCATTCTGGCGTATTATTCCACAATTTTATAACTTTCATTATACAATTGTATCATTTTCTGTCAGTCTTAGTACATGATGTAACTACAGAATAGTCCAGCTTTAAATAGGAAAATTATGGAAAGTTTTTGGAATCGATGCTAATGGTCTAATCCGATTCAATTATCTATGCTAAGCTAAGCTAAGCTAAAAGTGCTCCTGCCCGATCTGGAGATCAGCTGCTTAGAATAAAAAATGGTCAAACTTAACTGTTTAACTGTAGGGGAGTTCTAAAATGAGCCTGTTTTGTGGAGAAGAAAAAAATTGGAGTGTTCCTTTAAGCATACAGCTCTGTTGCTAATTTTGAGGCTGATTTGGATAGGAACTATACTTTCATTCTGGCTTAATAATCTGCAATTATATAACTTTCATTATATAACTACAATTTTTTCCATCTGTCTAAGTGCATGATGTAACTACAGAGTCAAGCTTTAAATAGAAAAATTATCTAAACTTTTTGGAATCCATGCTAATGGTCTCATCCGATTCAATAGCCTATGCTAAGCTAAGCTAAAACTACATCTGGACATCACCTGATTGGGTTAAAAAATGGTCGAACTCAACTGTTTAAATGTAGGGGAGTTCTAAAATGAGCTTTTTTTTTTTTAAATGTGGACTGTTCCTTTAAGCATACAACTATGATAACATAGGGATCAATTTCTTGTGAAATACACTAACGCAACAAATGGGAATTAGAATATAAACCTTAAAGAAATGGTGCTTTAAGGCCATGACAGAAACAAACATCTGAGTCATGCTGGGCTGCTGCATCCCCTCCACTGGCTTCAGCTCTCAGTTAAACCCCAGGGAAGACTCCAATTCTCAAAATAACTCACTTTAAGTACCACTATTTTACAGCGTTTGGCACACGAGCTACAGTTTCAGGTCTGTAGGCAATTAGAATGAACAACTAACGGCAGCAAATGCTCAATTCAAAATCTGTTCGACGCAGGGATCCAGATTAGTTTGATGGCAGGCTTTTCTCCCACATATAGCAAACACTGGAAGTTTTGGCACAAGAGCATATAAACTAATCGAATAAGCTTGTTGTAAATGATAGAATTCACCTTGAGATGAGATGGCTTTAACGCACTATGAGCATACAAACACGCTTAAGCTCATTGATGATCTACAAATTCAAGTACTGGGTTTATTTTAGAAACTCGGCTGATTAAAAAAAAAACAACATCATTATTCTACACTAAAACATTGCTGCTTGTTTGAACTACTAATTTAAAATGATCCTAAAGGACATAATTTTTGAGGTTTTTTTTAGGACAGCTTAATTGTTTTATGTTCTGTCAACTTAAATTGTAAAAATTGTTAAGTTAAATTAACCGATTTGTGTTAAGACAACATGAAGGGATTGTGTGGAACCTAACATTTTGTTATAGTGTACAAAAGTTTTGTTAACAGGAACCAGGGCACAAGTGAAGAGCGGGGGTGGGGGGTGGTGTAGTTGGGTGGATGGGGGGGTTGTGGGATGGACCAAAGTAAAAACTGGTGAGGGTGTTGTAGAGGTAGTTGGGGGTGATTGTTGGAGGTGGGGGCGGTAGTCGCGGATGAAGGGAAAACATGGTGGGGGGGGTTGTTTTTTTTGGACGAAAGAGAAAAGAGGAAGGGTGGGGGGATGGGTTCATGGGCGAAAGTTAAGAGTGTGTGGGGGGGCGGTTGGGTCTGGAGTTGGTTGCGGACAAAAGTGAAGAGCGGGGGTGGTTTGGATCGTGGGCCCTTGATAATGTCTTCTTTGGGGGCCCCTAAAATGTGTGGGCCCTTTGAATCGTCATAACTTCCTCCCCCTAGAGGCGCCCCCTGACTAGAAATATTATAATCCTATTTAAGCACACGTAAAAAACGGGGGTTGGGGAGTGGAGGGTGCGGGGTGTGTGTATTGGGGTGACTGGGGGCAGGGGGGATGGGGGGGTAGTGTGGTGGGTGGTTGTGGGACAGTAGTTGTGGATGAAAGGTAAAACTAGTGGGTGGGTGTAGAGGAAGTTGGGGTGACGGGGTGGGGGTAGTGGCGGTAGTCGCAGACGAAAGGGAAAACATGGCGGGGTGGGGGGGTTGTTAGTTTTTTTTAACAAAAGAGAACAGGGGGGGGGGGGATTCACGGACGAAAGTTAAGAGTGTTGGGGGGCGGTTGGGTCGGGGGTTGGTCGCAGACGAAAGTGAAGAGTGAGGGGTGGGGGGTGTTTGGTGGTTTGGGTAGTGGGCCCTTGACAATGTGTCTGGGGGCCCCCAAAATGTGAGTGCCTTTAGAATCATCATAACTTCCTCCCTCTAGCGGCGCCCCTGACAGGAACTATTATAATCCTCTGTAAGCACATGTATAAACAGTTCATAATGAATTCTGAAAGTGCACCTAGGAAATTATAAATATAATCCAATACCACTGATGCTCTAAAATTGCCAATTGCATTTGATAAAATCAATTAATTTAATTTATATTAATCAAACATGGGCTTTGCGCTTCATGTCCCTATCTATGTATTAAATAATTATATAAAAAAAATAAACTTTAAAACATATTAATGAATTGTACAAAAAAACCAACAACTTCATTTCTGGGAAAACCCTGAAAAAACAACAAGAGTTGTTTCCAATGAACACCACTAGATGTCTCTTCAAACCATAAGCACAGTGTTTTACTGCACAGAGTTCCCTGATACTGTGATTGTGGCAATGACAAACTCAAATGACCCTTTGCTCAGGTCCCCTGTTTAAAAAAAAAACTAGCCTGTTTCCTTATACGTACGTACCATGCGTGGCAAAAACAGAGCACACACACCCAAACAGACACACTGCACAATACATCATATCATTTGCCCTTTTCCTCTCATACCGAAAAAAAACCCCTAAAATGCCAGCTGTTCACTTTTTTTTCCTTGATAATGAGAAAACATCCCGACTTCACTCAGATCAACAGCAAAACCACACTACTACAAAGACCCAATGACAAATTCGTGGCCCACAGGCTTGTCATGTAGTCATGGCACACTCGAACTTCAAGTACTCTAAACAACCCGAGACGGCTCAAGTTATGATTTCAGACAAGGTTGTAAGGTCTTTCTGCTCCCCAAACGACTTGCACCGAGAATTGGATGTACTAAGAGATGGAGGTTTGTGTCTCCATCCCGCTCTGACCTCCATCACAAGGCCGATTCCCTCTCCAGAGTTTTTGTGTCAAGTTCATTGTACTCTTGTACTGTGCAAAGGGTTCTAGAGACGCCCATGGCTTTGTCTGGAACGTCCCGAATGCATACAAGTGAGGAGATCAGGGGAGGTGGAGAAAGGTCTTTTCAAGGATACACCACTCATCCCTCGCTTCCGTATAGTCAGAGATCTGTTTGAAATATTCCTCGAGAACTTCAAAAGTGCAGATTCCCAACTCGTCGCCATTATGGGAAGGTAGGAGAGCAAGACTGCACGTACGCCAGAACAGTAAAGGCTCTCTGAGCCTCAACCGTCTTCAAGAGGCACTTTTCTCTTTTTTTTTTTTTTGGTCTCAGTTATTCTCTTTCCGCCAGAAGGCAAAATCATTGAAGCCTACTTTTAGCCTGTGACCTTTGATATAAAGGGCGAATGTCGAAATGAACTCACGCATGGTGATGTATAAGGTACTCCAGCTCCATGCTGTGGTTTTTGGTCAGGGATAGCCCATGTGTTTCTCCACAAGACCTCAATCTTTCAGATGTCATCGGTCCTGACATTTGCACCCATTTCCACCCTTCCGGTCCTCGTTGTCAGATCGGATGTGGGATTGGATGTGGCTACTCCATCGCAGATCAGCTCAAGAACGCACATGCAGGGACCCACTCATGATGACGGCGCTAAATAAGGACTGGAATATCTCGAAGGCAGGAAGAGTGTGCTAGCCTCTTTGATGTGGCACTATGATGAGGAGATGCTCCAATGGTGTGGTCCACTATAGAGCAGTGTCGTAGACGTCCTGTTGCAGAACAGTGCTGGGGTGGAGTCCAGGGATGGTGGGGTTAGGTTGGTCCCAGTTGGGATCTCTTGCTGAGGGCGGTGTTGATGGAGGTGGAGGCCCAGGAACCACAGGACTTTGACCCCTCAGCTGCTCCCGCACGTCCTGCTCCAGACTAGGTGGAATAATTAACTGATCCTCCGGATCTTGCTGAGCCGGTGCAGCGAAATATCCAGACTTCTTTTTAGGGGCCTCCAGTGCTACTTCAATGATGTTGTGGCTATCCTCTGGAGCCACTACAGAACCATTAGAGAGCTTCTTCCCGAAGAGGCTGGAGGTGGACGGAGACTTCTTGAGATCTGAAATCTCACGTCCACATACTGCCAACAGGCAGCCGTTGGTTGCAGAAACCACCACGCTATTTTGTAGCCGCATTTTGGTGGCATAGTCCAAACCCCTTGACTCATGGCGGCCATCTAAGTCCTTCGGACTTTCAGGTGGATTAGAGCGCAGCTGAAAAGCGCAGCAGTGAATGTCTACCTCCACCTCTAGCTTACTCCCGTTGGAGATGACTCCTTCTAAAGGAGCCTCGTCGTCGCTGTCCAGTCCATTGTCAGACTGGTTGCTGGAGAAGGTGGCACTGGAAGGTTGTCGCTGGAATAGAGCCGTATGCACTCCTGGGCCCAGACTTGGCAGGGGTCCTGTATTACACAAGGTAGCAGCAGGATGCAGACTACAACGGCGCTCCGGACGAGCTGTGGTTCCCGAAGATGGGTGCTCATCTGAGGCCGTAGATCCAGCCTCGCTGCCCACTTCCGAGGCGGACATCTCGCTGTTGAACTCTGAAGCAATGCCGCTACTTGATGATGGTGTCGCAGGGTCACCAGGGGACACCGAAATCGGTAAAGGTGCCGGAGCAAGAGATCCTCGCGGTTCTGCAGTCACAAGAGGAGGCTCACATGTACAGCTGTCTTCTCCAATACGCAAGGCAACCACAACTGCTCCGACATTATCCCGGCAGCCATAGCTCTGTGCCAGCGTGCAGAGCTTTTTGGCAGCAGCACGAGGGTCTCTGACAGCTAGCACAGTGCTCACTGCCTCCTGGTAGGAAACCTTCTGGAAGAGTGCTTTGTTTCCTAGGATCAGGAACTCATCTTGGGAACACAGAGGCTCTGTGTGCACCCAGGGTTTGGGAAGCACCCAGGGAAACAGGTAGGAGCAGCCAAGTAATCGTGAGCAGCACGTTACCCCGCTCACCTTGTTATCCTACAACACAAAAGAATCAAATGTTTAGAGGCGAAAAGAAGCTTTTACTGCTCACTCACATGGTTAAGTATAGTTTTACATTTTTAAATTAGCTTTTATTTCGATGCTATTTTTTATTTGCTGTACAACTTTAGTTTGAGTTCCTATCATTGATGTTTTGTTTAGTTTTTATTTTGTGAAAACATTATTATATAGACCTTTTTCTTGGAACGCAAAATTACCCATTATGCTTTGCGTGTATGCGCAAGGAGAATGCGAAGAACTTCCGGTCGGCAGCTGATGCGTGTAAACAGTCACATTTGGACAGCTTTGAAACGATAGTTTTAATCTATTTTACCTGCTTTTATCCTCTTTGAACTAATACTGTTGTCCATCAGCACCATCTCCTGGACTGATCATTTAAAGAAATGCGATCAAATAGGATGGAAAACAGCTGCTGTGAGGCGTTTTCCCCTCGTTGTCAGACGGCATCTTCTGCAGTTTAAATAAAGCCTCGTCATCGCTAAAGTCAACAGTTTCTCTTTATTTCAAATATATAACCAGCCCAAACAAATGTAATTCACCAAAATGTTTGACACACACACGTAGCCTGTACTGTGCCACTGACACACTGATTTAATAACTGTGACAAAGTGAAAATATAGGCTAGTGTCAATTCGAAATGACAGAAAAACACAAACCGTGGTAAAAACAACACACGAAATAAAACACAAACGGCTCGCGATTAGAATAAACAGCAAATCAGCCAGCAGAGGATCAATAACAGACTTTAATTGGTCATTTTTGTAATTTGCACGACTTTCATACCTGTTAAGTTTCATGCCAGTACTCTGGTTTGCTCTCTCTCTCTCTCTCTCTCTGTGTGTGTGTGTGTGTGGGTGTTAAAGAGCCGCTGAGCTAACAGCTGACAGGCCGGGAACGCACACACACACACTATATTTCTGACGGCAGACACGTGAACTAGGAGAACGTTTTTCTCGTATTTCTGACGCGCTTGAACCACATGTGACAGATTATAACGGCTTTAACAGACACATTTCTAAGTTGTATGTAACAAAAACACTCTGTTATCCATTAAAAACGTTATTGAAACCCATTTTCGGAGCGCAAATTACCAGTTGAACACGCTGTAAACGGAAGCTTTCAGCATTCTACCGGAAGACGCTGGTTGCTATGGCGCCCTCCATGCAGCAGCCATGAAAAAGGTCTATAGCTATATAGTTGGTTTTAGATTAAGTAACTCTATTGACTAGAGCCTGACTAGAGTTCAGTGACTGCTAGTTTCAGCGTTTTCATTTATTGTGATTTTGTTTTTCTTTATTTCAGTTAACAAAAATGTTTTTTGACCAATAGTTTTAGTTTTTTGTTAACTAAACGTGCTCCCTCACAGCCATCCCGATGACACGAAGCCTCAGCCAGTTAGGTGAAATGAGAAAGAACCAATACCTCGGTGATAATAGCTTTAGCCAGTTTGACACGCTCCGTCTCCTCGGCGCTCTGTTCCAGGCTGAAAACTTTTGAGAGGGCAAGAGGTTGCCCATCACGGCATAGTACAGCTTGGCAGGTGCCCACGTTGGCCACAGTGAGGCTGAAGTAGCTGCCAGGCTCGGAGGACTCATGATGGATGTAACAGAGCAGAGCAGAGGCACCAAGCTTTTGGCCTGCCATGCCAAGTTTCCTGCAAAAATGATCAACAGATATAAGAGAAATGCATTTAATAGTTACAGCCAAGAATCCAAATTATAAGGTCAGCAGAAGATTTTGTTGTTCTGCACATGTTATATAAGGACAAAGTAATGTACAGTCAAAGCAGTCCCTAATCCCACATGACAAAATACTGTCGTAATTTACATTAAATACTAGTGTTTTTGACCCATTCTATTGTAAAGCATTAGAATGAATCTGTTGTGGTAATCCTATGACTGCTTCGATAACACAACGACTATAGTAAAATAAGCAAATGGCCCAATACTGTAGTTTTCAACATACTACAATACACCACAGTATGCAATACAGTTTATCAGTTCAATATTGTTAATACTACAGTATGCTGCAGAATTCATTAAAAGAGCTGTAATTACTATAATATATACAGCATAATACACATAATATAATATGGTTCAAAAACAATAGTATTTCCTATGGGTCACACTTTACAATAAGGTTTATTAGTTAATGTTATTTATTGCATTCATTAACATGAACAAACAATGAACAATACATTTACTACAGTATTTTTTCATGTTAGTTAACGTTAGTTAATAAATATACTGTAGTTCATTGTTAGTTCATGTTAACTCACGGTGCATTAGCTAATGTTAACAAGCACGGACTTGGATGTTAATAATGCATTAGTAAATGTTTAACTATGATTAATAAATGCTGTACATGTGTTGTTCATGATTAGTTCATGATAGTAAATGCATTAACTAATGAACCTTATTGTAAAGTGTTACCTTACTATGAATACCTGAATCACCTGAATAGGGAAGTCCCAGAGTAAAATGAGAAAATATGATACAAATATGATCGAATATGGAAAAACTGTCTTTACGCTGTTTATCTGTTTTTATATTGTTTGTTTTTGTTTCATTTACACTTGTCTCTTTTATTTCTGTTTATGGAAAGCACTTTGAATTGTCACTGTGTATGAAATGTGCTATATAAATAAACTTGCCTTGCCTAAATTACCATAGTATTATTTTGTGTAAAATGGAAAGTTTTGCATCAATGTGGGGTTTCTTTTGCAATAATGACCCTCTGATAGCACATTATCCCCTACACTTACACAATTATTAGTGTATATTGGATATAATACAAACTAACATTTGGACATAATCTTGAAATGTGAGAAGAACGGATGGTTTTGCATGACTGGTCAATTAGAATTAAAGGTCACCCTTTATTTTAAGGTGTCCTGGTTACAGTGTAACTATTAGTTTAATTACTGAGTACCATTAATTACATGTACTTAATATATATTTAGGATTAGAATGTGGGTTAGGGCAGGGTGCGAACTATGGTGGAGCTAAGCTCCCCTAAGGATTTGGGCTTCCCTGAAAGCAGGAGTCCTAAAAAATATTGACAATGTGTTATTTTGACGTGCAGTTTCAGTATTGTGTAATGTGATTATGGATTATTATGTGGAAAAAGTGCAAAAATATCATTAATTCATGCATGACGGCGATTTACACCTCACTTAAAAAAAAAAAACATAACTACACATGCTATTCTTGTCATGAGCATCAAGGTGTGGGGGCGCTGCAGAGCAAAGTCCAGGCATGTCTATGACTGACAGCCATATGCTTTCATATGGACGCTGAGACACTGCTTATTCATTTTCCGAAACAAATGATGTGACGTTCTGTGTTTCATTTTATTCGTCTCATACAGTACGCCACCACAATGTTCTTTTTAACACTGTGACATTGTTGTAAACATGTTGGACAATTAAGCTGAAAGCAGGGTAAACTTGACAAAATGGAGCCCCTTTCATTTTTGAATTTGCAATTATGATTTACTGGAGTGAAAAGTGAGATCCCATGACATTCTACATTCCTATTTCAAATAAAAAAAAGCATATGCTGTCCTTAATGCCATCATGTTGAACTTATAGAGCGGATAGAAATTGATAGGCTACATGACAAGGTTATTTATTTTTTTGTTAAGTGAAACATATTTGTGTTTGTTGATTTTATATCCATGAATGTATTCCTCTCACAGAAGCACTGCAGGTAAAATTAGACAACAATGCTCTGCTGTTTAGGCTGATGTTGTTTGTGCACTTAAAAATGAATCCCTCAAAATATATTATATTAGTCACAATTATATTAAGATTTGTTTTATATTTATTGATTTTTTTCGTTTATACACTGCTGTTTAAAGACAGGGATCCTGTGTCTTATATAGCTTACATCATTGTGGCTAGGGACTGAAAAAGTGGGCTTCCCCAAAGCCCACAGTAGTTCAAACACTGGGTTAGGGTTAGTTGCATGTAATTACGCAACTACTATAATAAGTACCAGGGATCAAGCATGTTTTTAGTACTAAAATTCAAGGACTTTTCCAAAACTTTCAGGTTAATAAATGTTTTATGTAATTTCTACGTACACATGGTAAATAAGAAAAAAATGCACATAAGAACTTATTACAACAAAAAATATGTAACAATATATGTAGTTATTTTATTTTTCATTCATTCATTTTCTTGTCGGCTTTATCCCTTTATTAATATAGGGTCGCCACAGCGGAATGAACCGCCAACTTATCCAGCACATTTATACGCAGCGGATGCCCTTCCAGCCGCAACCCATCTCTGGGAAACATCCACACACACACTCATACTCTGCGGACAATTTAGCCTAGCCAATTCACTTGTACCGCATGTCTTTGGACTGTGGGGGAAACCCACGCGAACGCAGGGAGAACATGCAAACTCCACACAGAAACGCCAACTGAGCCGAGGCTCGAACCAGCGACCTTCTTGCTGTGAGGCAACAGCACTACCTACTGCGCAACTGCTTCACCCTTGTTACAGATTCAGGTAAAATAACAGTGCTGATATTGTTGGATCTCAGTGCTGCATTTGACACTGTCGATCACAGCATACTTCTGGATAGGCTGGAAAACTGGGTTGGGCTGTCTGGCACGGTCCTCAAATGGTTCAGATCTTATCTTGAAGGGAGAGGTTACTATGTCAGTTTAGGTGATCATAGGTCGAGGTGGACACCCATGACATGTGGAGTCCCACAAGGCTCGATTCTGGCACCTCTCCTGTTCAACCTTTACATGCTCCCTCTGAGCCAAATAATGAGAAAGAACCAAATCTCCTACCACAGCTATGCTGATGACACTCAGATCTACCTAGCCTTACTGCCTAATGACTACAGCCCCGTTGACACCCTCTGCCAATGCATTGATGAAATTAAAAATTGGATGTGCCAAAATTTTCTTCAGTTAAACAAAGAGAAAACTGAAGTCATTGCGTTTGGGAACAGAGATGAGGTTCTCAAGGTGAATGCGTACCTTGGCTCTAAAGGTCAAACGACAAAAAAAATAAGGTCAAGAATCTTGGTGTGACTCTGGAGTCAGATCTGAGTTTCAACAGTCATGTCAAAGCAGTCAGTAAATCAGCATACTATCATCTCAAAAATATTGCAAGAATCAGATGCTTTGTTTCTAGTGAAGACTTAGAGAAACTTGTTCATGCTTTTATCAGCAGCAGGGTGGATTACTGTAATGGACTCCTCACTGGCCTTCCCAAAAATACAGTCAGACACTTGCAGCTCATCCAGAACGCTGCAGCCAGAATTCTGACCAGAAGCAGGAAATCAGAGCACATCACACCTGTCCTCAGGTTTTTACACTGGCTGCCAGTTACATTCAGAATAGATTTTAAAGTATTATTACTGGTCTATAAATCACTAAATGGCCTAGGACCTCAATTCATTACAGATATGCTCACTGAATACAAACCTAACAGATCACTCAGATCTTTAGGATCATATAAACTAGAAGTTCCAAGAGTTCAGTCAAGGCAGGGTGAATCTGCCTTCAGCCACTATGCCCCTCACTGCTGGAATCAGCTTCCAGAAATGATCAGATGTGCTCCAACATTAGGCACATTCAAATCAAGACTGAAAACACATCTGTTCAGCTGTGCCTTTGCTGAATGAGCACTGTGCTGCGTCCGACAGATCGCACTATTATGTTTTTCGTTTTCTTTTTCATTCTTTTATAACCTGTTTTAACTCATTTTAATTAGTTTTTATCTGTTTTTAATAATTTTTATTGTCTGCATTTTATGTTCCTAAACTTGTCTTTTTTATTCCTGTTTATGTAAAGCACTTTGAATTGCCACTGTGTATGAAATGTGCTATATAAATAAACTTGCCTTGCCTTGCCTTGTTTATTTTTATATCTGTAAAATCGTTTTTAGAAAAGACTTAAATTTCTCAGGGTTTTTAAAAACATTTTGGGTTTATTTATTTTTCCAAATGTTTTCCACACCTCGGAAAATGACTTAACAAAATTCCCTGACTTTTCCAGGTTTTCCAGGACTGTATGAACCCTGAAGTACACAAACATCAATTACTCCAAAATTTGTATTATCATTATCCATTATCATACAAACCAGCAGATAAATAAATGACTTATAAATAAAAAAAATCAAAGCTAAATCAAACGTCTGAGAGTGTGTGTGTGTGTGTGTGTGTGTGTGTATGCAAAACACACCTATGAGAGGTCAGGAAAGTGTTGCACATGTATACACTGTCCACACTAGAGTGCTGTATCTCCTCTGCCAAAACATCTCCCATGGTGCACTGCAGTAACCTGGAAACTTCCTCATTGCGGTCACCATCGAAAATCCCATAGGCAGCCTCCGTACTGTCCCCGAAGCGATCCACAGCCAGCACAGACACACACAACCTGAAAGCAGGGAAAAAAACAAAACAACAACACCCAACCCAAATGTTACACAGCGTACCATATTGCGTTACAAATACATTTAATGGGGCGGTAATCGATACATCTATATAATGCATACGCAAACTCGGCCTCACTGACAAACGCACAAAAGTTGGCCCCCTTCGGTGCATGAAGGGAGGATGAGATATTTGAGACAGTGCTTTGAAACTGGAGGTAATGCCCTTCACGGGGGAAGCAGAGCACACTGAGGTCACATTAAACATGTAGAAACGAGACGTTTAAGCCTATGGGATTCTGCATTTAAACCAGGCCCCCTGCTGCAAAATCTATCACCAAAATGCTACGATTATTCCGAGAATGCTGTTTTCATGCCATCCCCGTAGTTCATAGATTGAGAATTACTCATCTGGAGTCAAATCACATGGGGTTGGATTTATTACATTAGATACTGTAGTGTTTTTGAATCCTACTATAGTAACGTATTGGAATTATCTGTTGTGGTAGTCCGGTAACATAACAACTATAGTAATATAAGCAAATCGCTACAGAGTGAAAAACTGTGCTGTGATTGGCTATAGAGTGAGAAACAGAGCTGCGATTGGCTATAGAGTAAGAAACAGAGCTGTGATTGGCTAGAGTGAAAAACAGAGCCGTGATTGGCTATAGAATGAGAAACAGAGTTGTGATTGGCTGGAGTGAAAAACAGAGCCGTGATCGGCTATAGAGACAGAAAAAGTGCTGTGATTGGCTACAGAGTGAAAAACAGACCTGTGATTGGCTATAGAGCATAAAGCAGAGCTATGATTGGCTACAGAGTGACAGACAGAGCTGTGATTGGCTACAGAGTGAAAAACAGAGCTGTGATTGGCTGCAGAGTGACAGGCAGAGCTGTGATTGGCTACAGAGTGAAAAACAGAGATATGACTGGCTAGAGAGTGACAGGCTGAGCTGTGATTGGCTACGGAGTGAAAAACAGAGCTGCGATTGGCTACAGAGTGAAAAACAAAGCTGTGATTGGCTGCAGAGTTATAGACAGAGCTGTGGTTGGCTACAGAGTGAAAAACAGGGCTATGATTGGCTACAAAGTGACAGGCAGAGCTGTGATTGGCAACAGAGTGAAAAACAGCTGTGATTGGCTACAGAGTGACAGGCAAAGCTGAGATTGGCAACAGAGTAAAAAACAAGGCTGTGATTGGCTACAGAGTGACAGACAGAGCTGTGGTTGGCTACAAAATGAAAAGCAGAGCTGTGATTGGCTATAGAGTAAAAAACAGAGCTGTGATTGGCTACAAAGTGACTGACAGAGCTGAGCTAACATGCTTAACCACGCCCCTCCAGCTGTCAGTTTCGACAACAAACAGAAATGGTGAGGGGGAGGAGTCTGTTAGGTTGTTATAACTCTCCCGAAACTCTTTCTAAATGAAATGCCTACTTTACTACATCCAATCAGCTTGCAGTTGGAAAAACAAGCCACGCCCACTGTTTTCTCATTTAATATTCCGTTTCGTTAGAAACTGCCTCATAATATGAAAAATAAATTGATCGCAGCCTTCAGTTTATGCAGACTTTAAATGTTTCATCCAGTTTTGTGCATTAAATCTCATCTTTATTTGGAAGCACAGCTACTGTCAGGCACCCTCAATTGTTTCTATTTCTGAGACTCGAGATCCTCACTTGTTCCTCTGGCCACACATCTCAGCGTAACCATGATCCCACAGGGTGGACGAGGCCTGTGCGTCTCCTGCGCTCACAGTGGGCTTCTGGTCCAGCTTCAAAGTGCTGATGTGACTGGAAAAGAGGAGGACACGGAGAGATGGCAGAGAAATAAAAGAGCAATTAACCGCCGCTGTCCGAGTGTGTGAAAGCATCTTGATATTCGTCAACTGTTTAATGAGTGGAGATTTCTGTGTCTCACCTGAAGAGGTTGAGTGTTTTATGCTCTAACATGAGGCTGCTGTTGCCCGTCAGGTCCAGCTCCTGCAGGGTGGACGGCAGAGAGTCTGGCAGCAGGATTTCGGTCTGCTCATTACAGCTCACGTCCACCAGCTGCACAATGCACAAGGTACAATAGAGAATATTCAAACATCACTCAATCACCTCACTCACTTTTCTTTGGCTTTTCTATTAGAGGGGTAGGGTGGGGGTGTTCACGACAATTTTTCAATATAATGTATATAAATTGGTTATTAATATATTTATTGTCAAATGCAACTATTTATTTAAAATACAAATTTCATTTATTCATTCATTTTCTTTTCGGCTTAGGCCCTTTAATAATCAGGTGTCGGCAAAGCGGAATGAACCGACAACTTATCTAGCATGTGTTTTACGCAGCAGATGCCCACCCAGCCACAACCGAACACTGGGAAACATCCATACACACACACACACACACACACACACACACACACACACACACACACACACACACACACACACACACACACAACAGACAACTTAGCTTATTCAATTCACCTATAGCGCATGTGTTTGGACTGTTGGGGATACCGAAGCACCCAGAGGAAACCCACTCGAACACGGGGAGAACATGCAAACTCCACACAGAAATGCCAACTGACCCAGCCGGGGCTTGAACCAGTGACCTTCTTGCTGTGAGGCGATCGTGCTACCCAATGCACCAACGTGACACCCTTAGGCCAAATAAATGTTTTATTTTGTTTTATTTTATTAACACTTTAATTTGATTTATTTTTGATTTTTTATTCATCATTATTAATTCATTATACTTAATATTTTTTTTATTTTTGTTTAAATTTCTGTTTTATTTATTTTATTCTTTTCTATTCGATATTTATTTATTCTTTTCCTTTTTGTTTTATTTTATTTTATTAATACTTTAAATTATATTTAATTTTTATTTATTATCATTATTATTTTGTTATAATTATTACGTTTTTATTTTTGCTTAAATTTCTATTTAATTTATTTATTTTATTTATTCTTTTCTATTTTATTTATTTATTCTTTTCCTTTTTATTTTATTCTATTTCATTCTGTTTTTATTTTACTTTAATTTTGACGCCTAAAAACACAAGTTATGATACTAAATATAAAAAGTCTTAGAAAAAATATATGAATAAATATCTAAACAAATACAAATGTTAAAAAAATATATAAATACGCAGTAAAAAATTATTGGTGCCTTCAATTTTTTCGTTGATTAAAATGAGCTTTTCTAGTCATCTCAACTCACATCAATCATTCATTCATTCATTCATTTATTTTCTTTTCAGCTTAGTCCCAGGGGGGACCCTCCAGCTGTCAGTTTAGACAACAAACAGAAAATAGTGAGGAGGAGGAGTCTGTTATGTTGTAATAAAAATCCTTTTCTAGATCTTTCTCAATGAAACGCCTACTTTACTACATCCAATCAGCTGGCAGTAGAAAAAAACAAGCCACACCCACAGTTTTCTCATTTAATATTCCGTTTCTCTACGAATTATGTCAAAAAAAAAAAACAATCGCACCTTCCTCTTCATACACACATTAAGACCATTACAGTATTTACACCCAGGCTTTCACCATGTTTCCCCCCACACTGACCTTGATCTCGGGCAGGCTGAGGACCTCTGGGAACACACTGATGTGGTTGGAGTGGGCGATGAGGCTGTGCAGTCTCTTACAGCTGGAGACGGTGGACGGGATGCTCTTCAGCTTGTTCCCGCTCACGTTCAGCTCCTCCAGGACCTCCAGCTTACTGAGTTTGCTGAAAACATGACAAGAGGCCATTAGGAGTCTCAGGGCGTACTCACACTATGTACAGTTGCCTTGAACCGGGCCGAAGCACGCTGGTCCCCCCTCCCATCTCTCCGCACTCACATTACATTAGAGCCTGAGCACGCTTGCGTCATCGATGATGCGCTGTACAGTAAAGCGCCCTCGCTCAGCACAGTGGAGATTTCTTTAGATATATTGTTTTTGTCGTTTGATATGCAGTGACACACAGTCAAATATTTCGCCGATCAGATCAGCCAGTTTTAACGCTCATAAACAATCATAAAGCCCTCGTGCTGCAGAAATTAGGAGGTTTGCTGAAGGTGCAGCTGTCATGCAGTGAGGGGTTTGCGTCTTTAATAATCTACCACAGTTTGCGCTCATTGAACAGTAAGAATGATTAATAAATCCATATCAAACAGTCCCTTAAAAGTCACGTCTCGCTTTCAGTTTCAAGCTCAGGCGCACTTTGCACTCAAACCACGCTCTGGCACACCTCTTCCAACCAGGCCAGGGCAGGCCATGTGAACCGTGCCTGAGCCCGATTCAGAACACTCACACTTCTCAAACGATCCGGGAAACGGGCCTGTGCACGGTTCTGATACTATAGTATAAAGCTTGGTTTATACTTCTGCGTGAAGTGACCGGCATAACCCACATCGCAAGTAACGCACGTAGCCGTGCATTTATACTTCTGCGCTGTCTCTGTTGGTCTGCATTAACACTTCTGAAACGCTAGTTGGCAGTGAGGTGTAACTGTTCCTCTGTGTCGAGTTTCTTCGCTGATGTTTTGCTTTTCCTGAGCACTTCCTGAATGTACAAGTGGCTCAAACTCGCTCATTTTGAGGCAGGAACCGGCGGACGTACAACAACTTTAACTATGAGGTAAAAACAAAACAAAACTTTCCATCCGGAGCTCCTTCACGGGACTCCACACTTGTAAACAATTGCTCCATCAGGCTTGCACCATTCGCACGGCTCTCGGTCCTGCCCAGACTCGTCAGCGCTACCAAGCAGACCAATCACAGAGCTTGCGATATGCGTCGTTGCGACGTGTAGTTACAATTTTTTAAAAGGTGCACATCAGCGACGCTGACGGCCATGGCGTAGGGCTATGCGTCAACGCCGTAGCATACGCGTGCGTTTGACACAGAAGTATAAATCAGCCTTAAGTGTGCCCTAAAAGGCCCCTGAAACTCCCAATCTCAGCAGGGTGTTTTCACACCTCTAGTTTGAAAAAAGGAGAGATAGATAGTGACTAGGTTTACATGGACACAAGTCATCGAATTATTTGCCTTAATATTTACAAGACAGTAATATAATTCAGGTGTTTAGACGAGCTGCTTTTTAAATGTTACATTCATGATCCTGTTTTACATGTTACAGCACATAATTTGATTAACATCACTGCGTCACCACGCTAGCCCCTTTTCCTCTGGAGTTTTATGTAATTTCAGGTATTTCATTCTCAATTTGTCAACTTTACCTGCAGTTTGGCACTTTCAGTTTCATTCAGGAACATTTCATGCATGCCCCCGTGACAAACAAGATATTGGATGTGAGGAACTGCTGGAAGAGTGTAGTTTTAATTAAATTTTTGATACCGCATGCCGTATAAGAGAAAAAAAAACCTCTGTATTTCGGTGTTTACATGTTTACATTCGGAGAGCAGCAATTACAGCAGATCTCTCATGTCCAAAATATTGTAGGGATGTTAACATACTGTAAACTTAGAAACTAAATCATTCTGACTAAGGTGTGTCCAAAAACTGAAAGAGTACTGCTGACGATACTAACGAACTTTGCCATCTGAATAAACATAAAGAACATTGATCACACACTTACCAAATGCATAGATACAGAATAATCGACACAAACTGGAACTGCATCTTTTTTTAAAAAAAAAAGAAAGAAGACGAGCCGCAAATCCGGATTTCACCATATCCAGATGCGAAAAGCTCTCTGGGAAAAATATGTTCCTTACAAGCATATTTTTGTCACGTACTGTGATACCACTGTAATTCACTCATATGGGTCCACACGAGATCTGTGCTCTCATCATGGGGAAATGAAAACAAAACCTTTCTTGCGGCAAATTTATAAACGCAACACTGACGCCCTGTGTCTCCAAACAATTCTTTTCTTCCACCTGTTTTAATTACGGTTGGCAACACAACGTGGCATCTCTCTGAACACTGTAACAGGTAAAAACAAGTCTTTGAAGCTATCATGCATATTAATGAAGTTACACCTTTACACAGTAGATTGTGCTGATTGGTTCGAACCAAGTCTTTCTCATGAATTAATGCTGAAAACCGAAAGACATCATGTTGTCCCCATCGGTACAGACAGCCGGTTTCCATGCTGGAATTTACACAAGTATCTCATGGCTGTGACGCAGCTTCAAATTATCTTTAAAAAAATTAGCTCGAAATAACGCAAAAACAACCAATTCTCACTTTTTAGTGAAATATAGGTGTCCTAATAGTGTTTTTAGCAGCGTGGGACACATATACGACTGTCAACATCTCAAAAAATGTGTTTTGGTGTGTCGTGACCCTTTAATAACACCCAGATGCAGGGCTACGACATGTGATTAGAGCTATGTTTTCCGTGGTAATCTAACCAGGGTGCCTACAGCGTTTAACACATCAAAGCTCTTGTGAAATTAAAATTAAAATATTTAGATGTTAGTTTTTTTAATAATTTTTTTAGGGGGTTTTCACCTTCATTTGGAAAGGACAGTAGAGGTTACAGACAGGAAAGTATTGGGAGCAGAGACAAGGGAAGGGGCGGCAAAGAACCTCGAGCCGGGAATCGAACTCTGGTCGCCGTGAGCACCATGGTGCTATCTGTCGGCGCACTTAACCACTGGGCTATCGGCACCAACCAGATGTGAGTTTTGAGGATATCTATAAGCTAGTGTGCTCTAAAACAGTGACAAAATTGTGTTTAGAAGATATAAAACTGATTTAAACATTTAAAGCTTGCAGTTTGTCACTTAAATCCTAAATGGATCATTGATTTTATTCAAGTCACCTCATACTTCGGTTTCTCATCAAATCTTGACCAATCAAATGCTCTCTAGTATCCGACATGCCCCGCCCCCATCAAGATGCTTTGCATTTGCTTTATTGATGCGCTTGAGCTCAACCACTCTCACTGGCAAAGCGGTGATAAAAACAAAATGCTATTGGCTGTATTTTTAAAAGGGGAGGAGCTCCTTTAAGTCCCACCCTCTCTTCGTATTTAAGTTAAAATTCTGAAACATTGAATAAAAAATGCACATTTCAAAGCATTCGACAAATCTAAATTTACAACCTGTATTTTGCTAGAGCACATTGCTATTTTTCGGGTGAACAATTAATCTGTGCAAATTTAAAGAAGGAAAAACTTGGTGTACACCAATACAAGTGCGTGTGGACATCATGTGGCCAACATGTACAGACAAAAGTTTCTTATCAACTATCAAATACACAAATCCTGTCAAAAAATGGAAGTGCTGGAGTGTCTGAAGTCCAGTACCTGGCAGGGAAGGACAGCAGCTGGTTATAAGCCATATGCAGGACCCGCAGGTTCTGGTGTCCGACCAGCAGGGCGGCGCAGTTCTCATTCAGGTTGTTTCCAGTGAGATAGAGCTCCTGCAGGGTGCTGAGGCTCTCCTCTGATTGGCTGCTCGGCGGGATCGTCTCCAGCCCATTGGCCGACACATTCAGACACTTTAAACTAGTAAACAAGGACAGACAAGCTTACAGACAATAGCGGTAATGTTGTTTGTGAAGTAAAAATCTTCTCGAGTACAAGCAGAGCCTCAGTACATCTTTCTGGATTAGAGGCGCTTAATGCTTGACAAGTAAATGAAGCCACAGGAAATGGAAGAGCTGCAGGCTGATGTGCTCATATTACTGAGTCTCACTGAGCGCCATATCCTCCTGTACACATCCATCAGTCTCTGAACACGCATGTCTGATCCTCCACGCAACACATCAACTCATCAGCCACAGCCGGCAGCATTTCTGATAGAATTAGTAATGAAAAAGTATTCAACATTATAAAACAGAGTGTTTGTATTTACTTACCTAAATAAAAATGTACTAAAATGTACTATTTGGCTAATTGTGTGATCTAGGTGTGTTGCTGTGTTAACCCTTGTGTACGGTTCAAATAGACTACCCTTTCGTTATGTTCGGGTGTTGTTTTTGCCCCATTGACTTCCATTATAACCACATTTTTTGATTGCAAAGCCGTGACAGCATATAATCATGCATTCTTTGTGATATCTCAGCACTTTATCACGTCCTCCAACCCATCAGGGGGCGCACATATTGCCCTATACTCCTCAACATTAGATGGCAGTCATAGATATATACACTAGATGTCGCCTGGCCTATTGTTGTCTATTGGACGGAATGCGTCAATAGCGCCGCCATCTTGCTACAGGGTAGTGCTCCTTTGAAATGAATGCGGGACCAAGGTACAGTGGAGGACTGTGGCCATCCAAAGCCAGAGATATACACATATACACATATATCTATGATCGGGAGTTTTCCTGGATGTTGTATGTAATTTTTTTTTTCTAATTACGAAAATTATAATTTTACATCACTTTTCTACATTGATGGATCAGTGACCGCACGGGCATTACTGACAAAAAGCTTGTGTTTGTGTGTACAGAAATGTACTATTCACCCTCCCTGTTAAATTTAATCTAATCATGTCCTGAAACACAGCTTCTCTCCTGCTTTCACTTCTCATACTGACGGAGGGAGCGATTCGTTTGTGAATGAATCCCCCGAACAACTCTTTCACTAACGTTAGCCGACAATAATACAGGTTTCTGGCTGCGCAGCATCTTGTTGTCATATTTCTTTTGCATTTTTTGCTGATTTTATTCAACAAAACTAGCATAAGCCGAGTGTTTAGTGCGAGTTGGAGCTTCTTTGTCTTATGGTGAATGCAGTACGTGACTGTATTAATATCAATAACGTGACCTGATTAGCACACAAGTTCAGAACATACAAAAACAGAAAAAAACTTATTACCTATTAAATGTTCTGCCTTTGTGCTTTGATTTCTTTGTTTGCTCGTTTCTACACCCGTAGACAGCGCTAAAGTCCCGCATCTTCACGTAATAACACTGTGTTGACTAGTGCGGTTGAATGACATTTGTCCTGGAAGCACTGTACCAATGTGGCGGCGCTATTGACGCATGCTCAGGGTCCCTATGCGATATCTAGTGTGTATATCTATGGATGGCAGTAGTGACTCTTGTTCCTCTAAACTCTCCTGTAATCAGCGTAATCACCACCACCTGTTCTTTGCCCTATATAAGACTGCTTTGTATCCTGCTCTGTTAAGTCCTGAACCCAACCTCTTGCTGCCTCGTCCAGTTTCCAGTTAAGTTGTTCTCAAGACTATTTTTCTTGCTATTTTGCTGTTTGATTGTTCTGTGACCCTCGTGTCTATTTTATTTTGTATGTATTTTTAGGAAGCTCGGCTTTCCTATTTTTGTTGTACTTTTTAAACCCTGGCTGTAGAGATATTATCTCTCCCTTTTGTCAAATTCTCTTCAGTAAAGACTATATATATATTTTTTTTAATTAATACGTTGTGGACAAACTTTGTTCCTCCTCTGCTCTCAGGCGACCAGTTGCTGACTTAGCTCATGTAGTAAGAACTACTGCTAACAACACTGTAGACCCGGGTTCGATACCCACTCAGATCATTACATTCTTGATTTGTATTTAAAATATAACATTTTTGTACCTTTACCTTGTTCCACTCAAAGGCTTTTCTGTGTGCTGAATTTTACCAAAGAAACTTCACAGATGAAATGTTGAATGTTGTGTTTAATGTATAGAAACACACATACTGAGCCATCACATGGCAGAACAGCGGTATACAACAGAATGTTTGTGCTAAACATGAAAACAAAACCAAAAAAATTTATTTTATTAGAAAAGTTGGTCACACTTTATAATAACTACACACTATAAATCATTTATTAAGCATTAGCAAATAGTGAACTCATTATCCGTTACGCATTAACTCTACATTAATAAACGTTAGTAAGCAGTTTATAACTGCAGCTACAAATGCTCTATTCTTGACTTATAACCACATTTAAAATGTGTTTAATAATTGTATTTTCATACTTAGTAAATGATTTATTTTTCATTACTAAATTAAGTATCGCATTATTTACAAACCGTTTGTATTTAAGAGTAGATGAGGGTTTTTAGGATCATTCAGAATGAGTAAGTAAATGATTAATAAACTATTGAAATCAATGTTTATATGTCTTATTATTCAGGCATATAGTAATGGTCAACTAATATGTTAATAAATGCTTTATTAACTCAACTTCATGCAGTTTTGTGACCTAATCTAAAGTGACGACTATTCATGCTTTATTAATCCCCTATAAATGACAAATAAAGGCTCAGAATCAAATGAACTAAATCTTTGCAATATTTTCTAAAAAGTGAAATTACTGTAAAGTTTAAACATTGCTGAATAACAGGAGTGTCAAAATACGACAAAACTGGATAAAACAACAATATAATGATTAAACAATGTAATAAAATGTAATCTTTAAACTCTACACTGATTTTATTTTAGATCAGGTTGCAAAGATTTATTTTTCATTTAAAGCACAGTTTTATTTGTGTATCTTTAAATGAACAGGAATGAGTAATGTCATTTTTCCTGTTTAGAATTTAACTGAGCCTTTATTTGTCATTTATAAAGGATTTATAAAGCATGAATGGTCCTCACTTTAGATTAGATCACAAAACTAGGTGAAGTCGAGTTAATAAAGCATTTATTAACATACATAGTAACCATTAATATATGCCTGAATAATAAGACATATAAACGTTGATTTCAATAGTTTATTAATCATTTACTTAATCATTCTGAATGATCCTAAACACCCTCAACTACTCTTAAATACAAACGGTTTGTAAATAATGTGATACTTAATTTAGTAATGAAAAATAAATCATTAACCAAGTATGAAAATACAATCATTAAACACATTTTAAATGTGGTTATAAGTCAAGAATAGAGCATTTGTAGCTGCAGTTATAAACTGCTTACTAACGTTTATTAATGTAGAGTTAATGCTTAACAGATAATGAATTCACTATTTGCTAATGCTTAATAAATGATTTATGGTGTGTAGTTATTATGAAGTGTTACCGAAAAGTTCTACAAAAGTTTCACTGGTGTTAGTAGATGGTTAACAAGCTATGAGCAACTGATCTGTAAAATGTGAGTCAATATATTAGTAACAGAGTGTTAGTTGTTAGCTTATGTCAGGGGTCACCAATCCTGGTCCTGGAGGGCCGGTGTCCCTGCAGGGTTTAGCTCCAACTTGCCTCAACACACCTGCCTGGATGTTTCAAGTATACCTAGTGAGACCTTGATTAGCTTGTTCAGGTGTGTTTGATTAGGGTTGGAGCTCAAATCTGCAGGACACCGGCCCTCCAGGACCGAGATTGGTGACCCCTGGCTTATGTTATGTTATTGGGACATTATTGTAAAGTTGCAACTATTCCTCATTTACTAACAGTTAATAAATGAAGAATAATAGCAACTTTAGGATAACGTCCCAAAACCATATATAAAATATTAACTGATACTCAAGTCTTTAGTAAGTAATTTACTAACAGCTTGTTCATGATCTATTACTAATATATTAGGTATAGTTATAAATCATTAACATACAGTTAACAAATCATTTATAACTTGTTGACTAACAGCTTGTAAGTTATATGTTTGCTATCTATAAGGTACAGGTTTAAATAATTAACAAACCATTAACTATTATTTTAAAAGTCATTTATAACTCATTAACTAACAGTTTGTTAATGATCTATTAAGTAGTTATAACGGAAAGTTATTCTAAAGTGTTGCCAATAACAAAATAGAAAATGTATATTTTTAACTATCTAATTCAGTGGTTCTCAAACTGTGGTACGTGTACCACTAGTGGTACGCAGGCTTCCTTCTAGTGGTACACGGAGGAATCAAATATGTAATATGTACATGCTACATATATTTCAAAATTTATCAAAAAGTATTTATTTATGAATATGGCAGATATTTATATTTAATATATTACATATAACCTATATTTCTGAGGTCCAGACAACATTTTCAGATGTTGATGAATTGGCTACTATATGTTAATACTTTACATTTAAGTACAGCACTTTTCTTTTTATCTTAAGCACATTTTAATTTAAATTTTGACGTTTTTATTTTTTTATTTTTTTACGTAAGCACAGTACAGTGTTAACGTTCAGACTATTTGTGTTTAAAGTGGTTGACAATAATAAATATTCTTAATAATAGAAATTAATCTGCCACGTTTTTGAATTGTGCATAACTGTAGCTGCTTTACTGGGCTTACTTCGCTACTATATTTCAATACTGCTCATTATGGAGGTACTTGGAGAGACATTTATTTTCTAAGGTGGTACTTGATGAAAAAAGTTTGAGGACCACTGATCTAATTGATAGCATTAGTTCGTTAAAAATGCATCGTTTCTGGTAACGGTTAATCTGAGCATTGTAGTCAATGGGGTAAAAACAGCCCCAAACATAACAAAAAGGTAGTAGATTTAAGTGTAATATTGAATCTTTTACATTTTCAAAGCATTTTCCCCAAATAGTTGTCAAAATAAGATTTGTTACCGAAAATCCTCGCATTTGCTAAAACAGAGGAAGTTGTGGTCAAATTAAGCTTCAAAATCACCCCAGAGTGGATGAAAACATCCCCAACAGCACACACTTTCACGAAAAGTACTTTGAGTATTGGTAAACTCTTGTTAGCAATTGAAAAAAAAAAGCAATTCACAGAGATTTCCCTGTTTATATGCGCTACAGGATAAGTGTGTGATGTCTGAAGCTCCTCAGATCAGACAGAGACACAGCTGTGGCCTTCACTGCACACATCAGCAGATAAACTGGAGGAAAAACAGCAGGAGAGGAGCAGCAGGAGAGCGTGACCTACTTTAAGGCCTTGTAGAAGAGGCTCTCGGGCAGCTCTCGTAAGCGGTTGTGCTGCAGGTCGAGGGTCTCCAGGGGGACGTGGTCCAGCAGCTCCGCCAGCCGCTCCAGCCTGTTGTTTCCAGCCAGCAGTTTCCGCAGACTCAGACTGCTGAGGAGCCTGAAATCAAGACGGACGCAAAAGCAGCTTCACCAACAGGTAGAGTTTACAGTTCAGCCGATGAAGAAAACTACATTCAGAAAGAGTGAGAAGTACACAAATATATACACTCGCCGGCGGCCACTTTATTAGGTACACCTTACTAGTACCGGGTTGGATCCGCTTTTGCTTTCAGAACTGCCTTAATCCTTCATGGCTTAAATTCAACAAGGTACTGTAAATAATCCTTAAAGACTTTACTCCATATTGACATGAGAGCATCACACAGTTGGTGGAGAACTGACGGCTGCACATCCATGATGCAAATCTTCTGTTCCACCACATCCCAAAGGTGCTCTATTGCAGTGATTCTCAACTGGTGGGTCACGACTCAAAAATGGGTCGCAGGAACATTTTTAGTGGGTCGTGTGTGGTCAATAAAAGTGGGAGTGTGTGGTCAAAAAAAAAAAAAAAAACGTTAATTTTTTTACTTATTTTGCTAATACCAGACTTTTATTTTGAAACGCACGCGCGACAACCGTACCGTTTGACATGTGAAATTTTGTAGCGCAAGTACGACCTCGAATATGTAAAGTATGGATTTACATATATTAACGAAAAAACTGGCTTAAAATCTCAGTGTGTCTTATGTAGTGAGGTGCTCTAACAAGAGAACATTTAGAAACCAAACTGTTACGTTCAGGAAAATGCACTAGTCAGAAGGATCCAATAGGGTATATGCCGAAGCACGCTAATATGACTTTTAATTTGCCAGTAACCTGGGTTAATCGGTTCCGGCGAACTGTATGCCATTGCAAAATCGGCGCGTTTAAGGTCAGTTTTCTTTAAAAATCAGCGATCTCCACTGGCTGAGTGATATCCCATATAAAGCGGGACTCAGGTTGTACAAGAAGCACTGCATTAAATTACATTTGTCCTGGGAGCACTGTACCAATGTGGCGGCGCTATTGACGCATGCTCAGGGTCCCTATGCGATATCTAGTGTGTATATCTATGAATTTTAATAAGCTAAACTGTTTGCTAATGTATTTGCTGCTAATGTATAGAATTATTTTTCTTTTGTTAATAATAATTTTAAAACATATTACTGACTATTAACTGTTTATTTACAATGAAACAGCTAAAAATGAACATATTTAGTCATTTGGGGATTTTTTAGGGGGGAGGGGAGGGGGGGTGTTGGGGAATCCCTTGTTATGGTGGGCATATCCCTTTTTTTCACATCCCAATGTTGACAAGTATGTTATATATAAGTCTAGGGGTTTTTCTTATGATTTATCAGTCACTCCTTGTGTATGTTAACAAATAAATACAAATTACTTATAATTCCTAAAATTATATTATAGTTCTTAAAAATTTTGGTTGCGGGTTGATGACCATGTAAAAATGTGGGTCCCATGGCCAAACCAGTTGAGAACCACTGCTCTATTGCATTATAGTGGCTGTGGAGGCCAGTTGAGTACAGTGAACTCATTGTCATGTTCAAGAAACCAGTCTGAGATGATGGTACTTTATGACATGGCGTGTTATCCAGCTGGAAGTAGCCATCAGAAGATGGGTACACTCCTGTCATAAAGGGATGGACATGGTCAGCAACAATACTCAGGAGGGTTTCTGCAGGTTTCATCAAGTCAACCAACAACCATGCCACGTTCAAAGTCACTTAAATCCTCTTTCTTCCTCATTCTGATGCTCGGTGTGAACTGCAGCAGATCGTCTTGACCATGTCTACATGTCTTATTTGCATCGAGTTGCAGCCATGTGTTTGGCTGATTAGAAATTTGCATTACGGAGCAGTTGGACAGGTGTACCTAATAAAGTGGCCGGTGAGTGTATAAACATTTATACACAGTATATTATATAAAATGTAACCAACGAGAACAACATGAGGCTGAGTGAATAAAGACAGAACGTCTGTTTTTTTGGTGATCTACTTCTTCAGAATACCAGCACAGCATTTCCACAGTCTCAAACGGGACCCGAACCTAAAGGCGCACACACATTATCTCATTTGTGCACGGCTCAGAGCTCTTTCACATGCAAATGACTGGATGTTAATGTGGAATGAGCTGGAAATGGCGCTTGGAGACAGCGGAGTGTCCTCATCAAGCCTCTGCTGATGAACGTCGGCCTGTTTCTATTCACAGCCACCGTCTGGACACACACACACACACACACACACTTCATGCGCAGCATTCAGAACACACACGGCGGATGAATAAAAAACTGCTGATATTAAAGTTCTGACAAAGAGGAGAAGCAGGACAGACTCTTATAGAGAGAAACACACAGTCTAAACACACACACACACACACACACACACACACACACATATACAGTGAAAAACACACACAAATCACAGATGTGCGCGCGCACACACACACACACATACACACACTCACAGATTAACACACTCACAGAAAGACAGACATACATTAACTCACAGACACACATACACACACAATCACTTAATCACAGGCACACACACTCACAGAAAGACTGACACACTTACGCACACACACAGAAAGACAGACACACTCTCACGCGCACACACACTCACAGAAAGACAGACATACACTAACTCAGAAACACACACACACTCACAGACACATTCACAGAAAGACACACAACTCATGGACATGCATATACACACACAATCACGCGCACACACACAGTCTCACACATACACTCACAGAAAGACAGACATACACAGACACGCATTAATACACTCGCACGCGCACACGCACACAAGCCCACACACACACACATAAAGACACAGAAATACACTAACCAGGCAAGACACACACAGTCTAAAACACACACATTTACAGACACACAATCACAGATGCACACACACACAGTCACAGAAAGAGACATAGACTAACTCATGGACACACACACACACACACACACACACAGAAAGACAAACATCCACTCAAAGATGCAGAGATACTACACACTACACACACACTCACTTGCATACACACACAATCACAGACACACACAAACACACATTCAGACACTCACAGACAAACAAACTCTCTCTCTCTCTCTCTCTCACACACTCATTTGCGCACACACACACACACACACACACATACAAACACACACACACATACAAACACACCCACACACACACACACACACACACACACACACACACACACACACACACACACACACACACACACACACACACACAGACGCACTTGCATTTAATCACAGATGCCCACACAGTCACAGAGGAACACACAGACACAGAGGCACACACAGACACACACGCGCACACACCTGGCTGGGAGCTCAGACAGCAGATTATGGGAGACGTCCAGCACCTCAATCTTCCTGCTGTCACACACCCAGTCTGGCAGATACTCCAGCAGATTCCTGCAGGACACACACACACACACACACACACACACAAAACGGTGAGCAGCTCAAAGAATGACTCTGTTCAGATGAGTCGATTAGATTTGATTCTGATTCACAAGCTCTCAATTCAGTTCAATTCTTCGTTCGATCCTCGATTCAATCCAGTGACAGATCAAATATTTATTCCTTATTATGGGGGCTAATAATATTGACCTTAAAAGAGTTTTTAAAAACGTAAAAACTAGATTTCTCTAGAAGAAAAAATATTTTAGGAAATACTGTGAAAAGTACTACTAGCTCCATTGAATATCCACTGAAAAATAATCTAAATTTCCCAGGAGGGCTTATAATTTTGTCCTCAGCTTGCGCATAAAGCTATAAATCACGTTCAGCCAAACTTTTCTTTGTTCCTTAATTAATATCAACAACATAATCAGAATATAATTACAGTACAGTCACTTAAAAAAGCATATACACAGATAATATCTTCATACTGTTTACTATCACATTAGGTTTGTTTGACAGACTTTTTACACGGATACTCAGCAAGTCGGACATTTAGAGAGATATGTGTGTCTATGTTTGATTATTGCACGATACGTACAAAAAGATAAATATGTAAATGTAATGTAAACATCAGTTACCGGGACAGGTCCATATGAGTGAGCTGGTTGGGAACAGGGTAGATGTTGACGGTGGTCAGACCTGTGAAAGACATTATTGTAAATGTAAAATACAATGCAAAGGTCATATAAAGTAATTCTATTGTGTGAGATTTAGTCTTCTGAATTTAACGTAGGCTTTACTGATACTAATTGTGCCACCAAATGACGAAGTGTTTTAAGAAAATAAAATTAAAAATTAGCAGAGTAGGGATGTCACAGCAAGGTGTAGCAAGTTGTTACACTGTGCTAAATCGAAAGTGAAAGTAAGAGTGTGTTGTGGCAAATTTACTGTACAAGGCAGATGCTTTAATTAAGTGTATATCACATCATCCGATTTGAAGTTGATTAACACCACGGGTATATTCCTAAAAGCAATTTGTCTGTGCGAGTGAAGATCACTCCCAAGCTGGATTTAAACTTTTGCCTGGCACCTTCGCTGACTGCGCGTGCACCTCGCGAAACGGAAGAGGCTTTTATACTTACCGTGTTCGCCATTGTGATATTCTTTAAAACGTCAAAAGAAATCCACCGTAAAATCAGACGGATAAACGAAGAAGAAGGAAGTTTCCAAAACCATGTCGTTTATATCATTAAATATTTTTAAACTAATTATTTTTATGATTACAATAATTTTATAACCATTCAAGATTTTTTAAAAATCAAACTTTGATGCATCACTTTTGTTCTTGTTGTATTTTTTTATGAATGTATATTAAGTCACTATACTGTTGTGTAAATTATGAATAAACGTTCAGAAGTGAAATAAAGATTCTCGTGCTCAGGTAGAGAGCAATGAAGGAGAAGGGACAAGGGAGCAATGCACACTGCGTAGGGATGTGTGAGGACCAGGAATGAGAAACGCTGGTATAACAGTCAAATAAGGTTCAAATGTTTACATGTCACCTCGCTAAAACACTGGAGATTGATTCTGACTGGATCTTTTTTTTTTATCATGCAAAAATCACTTTAATAAGGGTTTAAACACAGTTGTGTGGAAGCACTGAGTGAATATAACCAGCTTCTTATAGCATAAATATATTAAACACATTTTTTTATAATCAAACTTGATCAAAACAGTCTGCAGAAACACTCTGATTGACAGTCTTCATTTGTACGTGTCATCAGAGGGGGAAAACCCTGCCCACTAGTGGCCATCTCTCCCTCATTAGCATAAGACATTAGTCTTGGTTTTGAATCGGTCACTATGCTGACACATATGCATCTGTGACTCCGCCCTCTTTTGTAAAGAGCACAATCTCATTTGAAGTCACTAAAATGGCACAATTAGGATCAAAACCTAAAAGGGTCAGTTTCAGAGAGTTGTAAAACAATAGCCCCTTTCACACATGCAGACCTTTCCGGAAAATTACCGTCAATTTTCCGGGAAGGTGTGTATTTGTGAACGGGCCCTTTTTGAAAATACCGGTAAATTCGTTCCGGCTATTTTGCGGAAAGAGAAGTTGTAACATTACCGGTAATTTGCCGGAATGATGCGCTGTGTGAACGCAGAAGGAAGATTTCCGGAAGGAGCGCGTGCATGTCTAGATCGTGCTGACGTGAGACGTCTACTTTAGCCAATCAGAACAGTCAGACGCATTCACGTGCGCGCGGTTTATGAGAATAAAAGCCTTTGAATATTTTTCCAGACACCTTTAGCTGCTAGATGTTAGTCAGATAACGTTTCTATGTTCCTTCTTAATGCTAACTGTGTAAATAATTATCGATAAAATGTTTATGATAAGCCGTTGTTTGTTTACCTTCGAGCTTTGCGTGTGCCCGTGAGCGCCCATAGCGCCAGCACACACACATATCATGAACATCTCGACATGCGAAAGTGTTTCTCTATGTTTTCATTGGAGTTGTTCACAATACTGATCCATCCACAGAGTTTGTGATGTAGTCAAATGTTTACAAACACAAGCGCAACCGTTTAGAGGTCATTTCTAGTTAATGATGTCAGAATTTAACGGCATTTTGCGATGGATGTGTGAATGCTCTTTTCCGGAAAAATTCCGTAACGTCCTCGCCTGTGTGAACAGCGCTTTTTTGAATATACCGGTAAAGCCTGGAATACCGCATAAAAGATGTGCGAATAAAGCAGCGTTTCCTTCAAACGAGTCAAAGAGAACCAAATCGTCACTTCCTGATTATCTGGTGCCAAATATCAACAGTAAAAACGAAATTTGCAGTGGTAGAAGAAGCTGTGTGAGTCTTTTCTTCATTTAATAAATGACTTGTGCCTCAGAAGGCAATCTTGCCACGCAGTGAACCTATGGTGGCGTTTGAAGGCATGAGACGCGAAGCACAGACGCTCTTGATTCTGGAGGTCATTAATAATATAATAACACTAATAATGAAACTGTTAAGGTGTTTTACAATGACCAAAACAACATTTCAGATGTTTTACACTGTGTTTAGCTGCTTGGTTTGTCCATTCGCACACATTTTTATCACCAAATAATCTCTTATAACATAATCACATGACCTTTTGTAATGCGCATACAGGAATTTGTCCAAAAGTGTCCATCGCAGTTTATGCATATCTTTTCTAATCGAATAAAAATTTCCCGACTCAGTTATGTGCATCTTGGCGTTTCCATCAAGCGATCTCCAAAATGCGCATAAAAACATAGGTGGATGGAAATGTAGCTAATTAAATGATCACTGGTGTTTATGTGTGTATGTGTGTACTGACGGTTGTTATTGGCATGGAGCGTGCGCAGGGTGAAGCCGCTCAGCGTCAGTGTCGTCAGCTGGTTCCTCTGGCACTGCAGCGTCTCCAGACTGCAGGCGGAGCTCAGATCCAGAGCGCACAGATGATTGTCCCGCACGTCCAGCAGGAGGAGATGCTTGACCGGCTCCACAGTCTCACTTCTGACACAGCGCAGACCGTTTAACCTGCACACACAAACACAGGCCTTACACTAGCGCCAGATACACTGGAGACCAAGAGCAAAGCCATGGACATGAAGAACATAGGAGGTGGAGAGGATTCATTATTTTTTGAACTGTGTGTGTATATATATATATATATATATATATATATATATATATATATATATATATATATATATATATATATACACATACACACAGATGTCACACTCACACTCCCTTATTTATCAGGGGTCGCCAAAGCAGAATGAACCACCAACTATTCCAGCATGTGTTTTACGGAGCGGATGCCGCAACCTAGTACTGGGAAACACCCATACACTCTCAGATTCACACACGCTCATACACCATGGCCAATTTAGTTTATTCAATTCACCTATAGAGCATGTCTTTAGACTGTGGGGGAAACAGGATCAGCCGGAGGAAACCCACGCGAACATGAGGAGAACATGCAAACTCCACACAGAAATGCCAACTGGCTCAGCCTGGACTCGAACCAGCAACCTTCCTGCTGTGAGGCGACAGTGCTAACTAATGAGCCACTATATATATATATATATATATATATATATATATATATATATATATAAATATATATATATATATGTGTGTGTGTGTGTGTGTATATATATATATATATATATATATATATATATATATATATATATACACACACACACACACACACACACACACACACACACACACACACACACACACACACACACACACACACATATATATATATATATATATACAGTTAAAAAATAATGAATCCTCTCCACCTCCTATGTTCTTCATGTCCATGGCTTTGCTCTTAGTCTCCAGTGTATATATATATATACGCTGTTTATCCGACAATCCAAGAAGGATTCAGTCAAAATTTGCATTTTAGGAGTTGAATGATCTACAATTTAACAGAAGAGCAGCAGATTTGAATGCACAAGGGCCACCGGTGAGGACAAACAGAGCTGCGCCGCTGTGATTTACTGACAGCTGATCTCATTACATCACTGCTGTGTATTGATCCTGCATTATGCATAAAGTCTGAGCGGAGAGTAATAGCACACAGACAGGTGAGAGAGAGAGAGAGAGAGAGAGAGAGAGAGAGAGAGAGAGAGAGAGAGAGAGAGAGGTGGAATGGGCAAACCAACAGTGTGACACGTCAAGACATATATAGAGAGAAAGACGTGTTCTTACACCACTTTTCAAGCGTTTTCCAGGTGCATTTTCACATTTTCCAGCAAGTGTGGCAAATTACATATTTACGGACATATACATACTTCACCACATCATAGCACGTCATGATTTTGCCAAGTACGATGCGATCCTAGAACATCATTTTTGCTTGACAAATAGAAGGATAACACTCATGTAGAAATGCATAAACCTAACCATTGGCCTAAACTTAACATAAACTGTAAACGTATCCTTTGATTGTGATTGGCTGATTGGAATGTTGTTCCAGGATCAACATTGATGTTAATCCAGATACATCTCTTTCTTCAGGTTTAATCAAGTCTAGTATAGTATAGTACAGTACAGTACAGTAAAGTATAGTACAGTTCAGTGTAGTGTAGTGTAGTATAAAGTAGTATAGTACAGTACAGTGTAGTATAGTATAGTAGTACAGTCTAGTATAGTATAGTATAATGTAGTATAATATAGTATAGTACAGTGTAGTGTAGTATAGTATAGTACAGTGTAGTGTAGTAGTGTAGTGTAGTATAGCATTATTTAGTGTAATATAGTATGTAGTACAGTATAGTACAGTGTTGTGTAGTATAGTGTAGTATAGTTTAGTATAGTATAGTGTAGTATAGTATAATGTAGTATAGTCTAGTGTAGCATGGTATAGTGTAGTGTAGTATAGTACAGTACAGTGTAGTATAGTATAATGTAGTGTAGTATAGTGATGTATAGTTTAACAGTATAGTGAAGTGTAGTATAGTGTAGTATAGTACAGTGTAGTATAGTATAATGTAGTATAGTATAGTGTAGTATAGTTTAACAGTATAGTGAAGTGTAGTATAGTATAGTATAGTTTAGTATAGTGTAGTGTAGTATAGTACAATGTAGTATAGTCTAGTGTAGCATGGTATAGTGTAGTGTAGTATAGTACAGTACAGTGTAGTATAGTATAATGTAGTGTAGTATAGTGATGTATAGTTTAACAGTATAGTGAAGTGTAGTATAGTGTAGTATAGTACAGTGTAGTATAGTATAATGTAGTATAGTACAGTGTAGTATAGTTTAACAGTATAGTGAAGTGTAGTATAGTATAGTATAGTATAGTATAGTATAGTATAGTATAGTATAGTATAGTATAGTACAGTATAGTATAGTATAGTACTCCGTGTTTTAGAGCTGCTCTATCAGCCCTTTAGGGCGGGACTGTTAGTGCTTTAGGGTCGGACTTCCAGTTCTTTAGGGCGGGTCCTTTAGTGCGGGTCTTTTTAGTGCTTTAAGGCAGCTATATCAGTCCTTTAAGGAGGCTCTATTAGTCCTTTAAATCGAGACTATCACTCCTTTAGCGTGGGGCTATCAGTCCTTTAGCGTGGGGCTATCAGTCCTTTACGACGACCTTTCAGTGCTTTAGGCTGATTCTATCAGTGCCTTAGAGCGGGGCTATCAGTCATTCAGGGCAGGTCTATCAGTGCTTTAGGGCGAGACCATCAGTGCTTTAGGGCGGTTCTATCGGTGCTTTAGGGCCGGGCAAGCAGTCATTTAGGGGAGGTGTATCAGTGCTTTAGGGTGGGGTCTTTTAACAATCCAAATGTTCCCAAAAACATCAAATCATCCACCGCTCTACTTTTTTTTCTTATTTCAGAACCATTTCAAGTATATGTATGTCAGAATTGTGAAAAAAAGGACAATCTTAACTTCTGTTTCATGATGACTTTACGCATTTTCAAGTCAAATCTAAGCACTTTTCAAACCTTTAGACTAAAATTTAAGAATTTCCAAAGATTTCCAGCACCCAAAGGAACCCTAGAAATAGCAGAATGTTTCTCATACCGTAGATCGATGCTCTTAATGTGAGTCATTCTCAGCAGGCTGCACAGATCCAGAGTCTCCACCTTGTTTCCAGCCATGGCCAGCTTGTCGAGGGCACAGAGACGCTCCAGCACGGCAGGGATCTGAGGGAAATCATTGAAGGAGAGACCCAGACTGCAGAGCTGAACCAGGCTGCCCAGCTCCTCGGGAAGAGCAGCCAGACGATTGCCATCCAAACACAGAGTCTGCAAACTGAGGACAGAACAAACCATCAGTTCACTCATACACACATCCAGTATGAGATTTATTAAATAAATATGTTCTATTGTTATACAATGTAATATAATATAATATAATATAATAAAAAAAAATAAAAAAATAAATAAATAAATAAATAAAATAAAATAAAAATATACAATATAAAATAATATAATATAATATAATTTAATATATTATAATAAAATATAATAAAATAAATATAATATAAAATAATATAATATAATGTAATATAATAAAATATAATACAATAAAATATAAAAAAATAATATAATATAATATAATATAATATTATATTATATTATAAAATAATATAATATAATATAATATAATATAATATAATATAATATAATATAATATAATATAATATAATATAATATAATATAATATAAAATAAGATAATATAATGTAATATAATATAAAATAATAAAATATAATATAAAATAATATAAAATTTAAAATAATATAATATAATATATTATAATAAAATAAAATATAATATAAAATAGTATAATATAATATAATATAATATAATATAATATAATATAATATAAAATAATTAATTATAATATAATATAATATGATATAATATAATATAATATAATATAATATAATATAATATAATATAATATAATATAATATAATATAATATAAAATAATATAATATTATATAATATAATACATTAAAATAAAATATAATATAATATAAAATAATACAATATAAAATAATACAATATAATATATTAAAAATAAAATATAATATAATAATAATATAATATAATATAATATAATATAATATAATATAATATAATATAATATAATATAATATAATATAATATAATATAACAATCACTGATACGGATAGATATATTCATAATACATTCACTGTAAGCCTCCACTGCACGTTCAAAGCATACTTTTTTAAGCTGAGCAGAGAGCAGTAAAACTAGACTGATTTCTATGCCTGATTTAATCTGCTAGCGTAATATGCACGGCTGAACCTCATGCATTTTGCTGGCTCATTTAGGGGGAGGAAAAAAAAAAGCGGCCTCTGCTTGACAGGCTCTTTGGTAGAACTCCTGAATGTAGCTGACTGTAATTGCAGGAGCGGCGGTGATATAAAGTGCTGAATATTTTAAACACAATCATGCAAATCAAAGGATTATTTCGATTATAACCCATAATCACACTCTTTATGTTGTGCAATGTTTTTCATGTGACCTACACGGCACATTTGTGCACTTAAAAGTTGATTACAGAAAAAAAGAAAGGTCATTCAGCCAATAACAAAATGGATCAGGAGGTGTATTGGTCGGTCCACCATGAATACACCTTTCCTAATCTGATATAAAAGACTGGACTCAAAGAAAACCGCTAGCCTGACGTCCCGGGGCTATTGTGTTTTTCAGTCTGGCTACCAAAAATGAATCCACACTGCTTGTCGTGTTAATAGGAGGAAAAATAGTGCATTTCTATGCTTTTGCATTCACTCACAGATTGGGTAATTATGTTGTATGTCTTTTTTATGCATACATCTATTTAGTTTTTGATTTAGCGTTTGCACTAAATTATTACTTCGATATCAACTTGATAAAAAAATTTTTATAAATAAAACAATAAATGAAGCCCTACCAAGATTTTAAATAATTTTTAGGGACAAGTAAAAAATAAATAAATAAATAAATAAATGAAAAAATACATGAACAAACAAACAAATAAATAAACAAATAAATAAATAAGTTCATTCATTCAATACTTAAATAATTTAATAAATAAATTATTAATAATAATTTAATACATAAAAAACAA
>NC_141027.1:75572500-75582500 GCF_052040795.2 Danio rerio
AATAATAATAATAATAATAATAAATATTAGAGTGATGGAAGACTGGAGTAATGAAGCTAAAATTCAAAAAATTAATCTTTAAATCACTGGAATAAATTGTTAAATTCAATTATAAACAACTTTTGAACAGTTATTTAATAGTACAATAACATTTCACAATTTTATAATGATGTGTACTGTATTTTTCATGAAACTTTTTCTCATATTTTTACATGTACGTATGCATGAATGTAAATATGAAGTCAGAATTACCCCCCCTCCTCCCATATATATGTTTTCCCCAATTTTTTTAAAGGAGAAAAGTTATTTATTAACACATTTATAAGCATAATAGTTTTATTAACAAACATCTAATAACTGATTTATTTTATCTTTGCCATGATAACGGCATATAATATTTGACGAGATATTTTTCAAGATACTAGTATTCAGCTCAAAGTGACATTTAAAGGCTTAATTAGGCTAATTAAATTACATAAATACAGTCAAAATAATGGGAAAATATGCAAGCTTGTTGCTCAGTGTAGCGATAACAACATTTCTTTAGATATAAATAACTTGCAAAGCCCTGTTTTATCAGAAATGTATGCATTGATCTTCCTAAAATAATTTAATAATAAATAAATTTTAATTTTTATGCGCTAATTAAATCGTAAAAATACTATGTCAAGTTGCACACTTCAGAACTTTAATGTATGCACCACAAACAACTGAAAACCTCGATGGAAATTCTGATTCATATTGGCTGTTGTCATTTCCTCTGTTGTCTTCAGGCATTAGTGTTTAGTTCATTTATTTTCAGAAGCTACTGGAGAGGCAGAGAAAAACATACAGTACTAAAGGCCTCATCTGATTGGTCATGCATGCAGCACACAAATGCTTCACACACGAAACTCTATTTTATATTGCGATATTGATATTGCATATACTATTATCACCATAACAATAATCTTCCGACATATTGTGCAGCCCTAATCACAATATACTCTCTTCCTGCATATTGGCACATGTCTGGCCGTGAGGCTGTTAAGTGTGAGTCTAACAATGAATGATGTGGATGGGAGGAAAGGCAATGACACTGGAGTGGAGGTGGAAGCCTGACTCATAACATATGCTGAGCTCACACACACACATCAGCACATCATCCCACGCATCCTGAACCGCCCACCACACACACTTACTAAATATATGTCACAGCTGAGACGAGATGAACAGAGAGAGAGAGAGAGAGAGAGAGAGAGAGAGAGAATAAAGACTGAAAGAAGAGGAGTAATGGAGCAGGCATGTGTAACAGGAAAGAGAAGCGTTATTCATGAGGTGAAATGTCTATAGGTTATATCTGTATTTCATCTCAAAGATAAATGATATCCTTTTAAGTATTTTACCATTTTATGAGCACAAATTACTGTCATATCAGGTCATCCAGGCTTCCAATAATTAAGAGTCTTCAGAGCACATCAAAATAAACGTTTAGTTCAGACTGATGAAATTGTGACAGAAGCTTTAATTGTGGAAATTTTTTACGTTTAATTTTCTTCAATTTTTGCTGAGATAAAAAAAAAAAATGAAATAAAAACAATTTAAAATTCACAATGAAAACAGTACATTAATATATTTATTATTATATTTATTTTTATTTTATTATTATTATTATTATTATTATTATTATTATTATCAACATTAAATTAAAAACAAATTTAAAAGAAACTAAAATTTGGCAATGAAAACGGCATATTATTATACTTATTTTATTTATTTATTTTCATTATTATATTATTAATATTAAATTAAATAAAAACTTAATTTAAAAGAAAAATAAATTGACAATGAAAAAGGTATATTATTATATGTATCATTATTATTTTATATTTATTTACATGTATTATTAATATTATTATTAATAATAATAATAATAATAATAATAATACTAAATAAAAGAAAAACTTAATTTAAAATATTCCAAAATTTGACAATAAAAACAGTATATTATGATTATATTATTTATTATTATATTTATTATTATTATTATTATTATTATTATTATTATTATTATTATTATTATTATTATTGTTATTATTATGTTTATTTATATTCATTATTATTATTATTATTCATTATTATTATTATTATAAAGGGACTAAGCTGAAAAGAAAATAAATTGATGAATTATTATTATTTTTATTAATAATAAATAATAAAAACTTAATTTAAAAGAAAATAAAAATTGACAATGAAAACAGCAAATGATTATATTTATTTACATGTATTATTATTATTATTATTTATTATTATTATTATTTTATAATTAAATAAAATCAAAACTTAATTTAAAAGAAACTAAAATTTGACAATGAAGAAAGTATATGATTATATTTATTATTATATTTATTATTATTATTATTATTATTATTATTATTAATAAAATGTATAATAATAATATTAAATTTAAATAAAAAAACTTAATTTAAAAGAATTATTATTAATATATTTATTATTATTATATTTATATTAATTATAAATAATAAATATTTATCATTATCATCATTATTATTATTATTATTATTATTGTAATTATATTTATTATTATTATAATTATATTTTATGTATTATTTTGTCATTATTGTTATATTTATATTTATTATTATTATTATTATTATTATTATTATTACATTTAATATATTATTATTATTATTAATAATAATAATTTAATATATTATTATTAATATTTTATATTATTAATATAATATATTATTATTAATTATTTATTATAATTGTTAATAATAATATTAATAAATAATTAAAGAACAATTTAATAGAAAATAGAAATTGACAATGAACAGTATATAATAATATTTATTATTATTTTATATTTATATTTATTATTATTAATTATTATTAAACAAAAATTTGACAATGAAAAAATATATTGTTAAACAGATTTTATTATTATGATTTAGTATTATTGTAAATATTACAATAATAATAATAATAATAATAATAATAAGACAGGTAGATAAATAGATGCTTTTTAAAATATGCACATACTACATTTATTATTTTTAAATAGGTTTAAGCACTTATATTATTTAGTATTTAATTGTATAGTCTTTAGTCACTAGGTGAAACAAAACATAAATCACATTTTCAGGCTTTAGAGTAAATTATTTAATCATGCACATTTATTTTTATTTAATTATGAGCTTTTTTTAACCAAAAACATAAATAGTAACTCTAGAAATCTATCAGCCACATGTGATTATAGTAACCAACAACAGTCCATTCATCTAATCAGTTTCCGCTGGACAAAATCAAGCCCCATATGTCATTCTTTTCCAAAATTGAAAAACCATTACACTCAGTTTTATGTCATAACAGGGAAGAGGGGACGATTTTTAGGACGAATTTTCTGTTCACATGCTGCTCATCCTAAAATCTAGGCTCCTACTTTGCACAAACAAAATTACAAACTTTTCGCTGTTGATTTTGCTGTGAAATATGACCTGAACGTTTCTTTTTGCGTCTAGAAAGCCCAATTACTGCAATAAATAACCAAACGCCACTAATCATAGCTGATGATTAACGTGCAATAGCATCGTCTCATCTGCAACTTCCCATTTAGTGCTGCTCTTATTGCTTATGTTTGCACAGAAGCGTCTGTCAATGACATGAGTGCACGTACAGAACAAGCAGCGTTTACTCTCAGTGTCCGTGCGCATGGCAGCACAGCGAGAGACCACATCCCAGAGGAAACAACAGCTTAAATTTATGCACTTTTGGATCTCGTACAAAGCACTCAAGTAAGGTTTCACAAAAGTACACCTAAACAGAAATTACAGCTGTTATAAAGAAAGTGAGTGCACTGATTTAACGCTCACTTGTTCTCTGATGTCTACATGGAAGACATGAGGCTTGGGTGAGTTCAGAAATTCCACAGAACTGGTTTATATACTCGTTTATAACCCTGCAAAAATTATCTGTTAATTAAGAGCTTCCGTATTTTGGGATTTCCGTTTAATTACAGTTGTGAATTGCATTATGGGATGGTGACTAACCGGCCACTTTATTAGGTACACCTTCCTTGTACTGTAAACCCTAGAAATGGTTGTGCGTAAAAATTCCAGTAGCTCAGCAGTTTCTGAAATACTCAGACCAGCCTGTATGGCACCCATGCCACGTTTAAAGTCACTTAAATCACCTACTTCCCCATTCTGATGCTTGGTTTGAACTGCAGCAGATCGTCTTCACCCTGTGTACACTGCATTAAATGCATTGAGTTGCTGCCATGTGATTGGCTGACTAGAAATTTGCATTAATGAGCAGTTGGACAGGTGTACCAAATAAAGTGGGTGGTAAGTAATGTATGTATGTATGTAAATATATATATGTATATATATATATATATATATATATATATATATATATATATATATATATATATATATATATATATATATATATATATATATATATATATATATATATATATATATATATATATATATATATATATATATATATATATATTTACATACATACATATATATATATATATATATATATACTATATATATATATAGTATATATATACTATATATATATATATATATACTTTTTAACCATAAAAGCAGCTTTTATCCCAAAGGTTGGAACTTAATTGAGCAACATAGAAGTCCACTACATAAAAAAAACATTTTAAGACATGAAAATCTTGGATCACAAGTAAAATATCATGTTATTTTATCATGGATGGAAAAAAAAAAGACAATTCTGCCATCATTTACTCGTCCTCTGCCAGTTTCTTTCGTCTCTTAAACAAAAGAAGACAAAATAAAGTCATTGACTTCAATGGTAGTCGTTTCCCTCACTACAGACATCACGATATCCCCATTCTTCACAATATCTTGTTTTGTGTTCGACAGATGACAAAAATTCAAGTTTCAAATCAGTGCATGATGCAGAAATGTCCATTTTTGGTTAAATTGTCCCTTTAAAACCGAGTGATACACAAACAGCAGCAAAACTATCGTTGAAACACACTGAACATTAAAAGACTCTAATTAGCATTAAGACTGTATTTAAGTCTGATTGCTTGTAAATTCACCTGTTGAAGTTGGCGAGTCCTCCCGGGCCGTCCAGCCTCATGAAGTTGTGCCGCAGGTTGAGGTGTGTGATGTCCTGGCAGTAGAACAGATACTCGGGCACTTCCTCCAGACTGTAGCAGGACAAATCCACAAGACTTATAGTCTGAGACACCACCTGCATGACAATGAGAGACTACCATTAATCACTATTCACTGCATAAATGCATATATGTACATATGATGCTATATTAGTGGTATCTGTCATTTACAGCGATTTCACCATTTCAGTTTTGACAAATAATAAAACTGACTAAACAAAAAAAAAATTATAGCCTTAACAGGAATAACAAAGAGAGTTGTTATTGGAAAAATCAATGGCAGAGAGGTGGATAAGTTTATACAGTAGGAAATCTTATGGGTGCACTGATCTGAAAACAGAAACGCTTGTAATAAAACGCATTTTATGAAATACTATAAAGTAGTATTATAAGACTTATCAAATTTAATTCATTAACTTACTTTTTTTAAAACACAAGCCAATAAAATAAGCACATTTTATTTATGAGTTGAGATGCGTCACTTAACCAGTGTTGCCATGGCAGCACAGTACCACTACTTTAAGCAGCAGGAACAAGTAAACTACACGAGAACAGCCCACTGGCACGTTTTTTGAGCAGATTTTGTGGTGTCATGCATGGGCAAGGCAAGGCAAGTTTATTTATAAAGCACATTTCATACACAGTGGCAATACAAAGTGCTTTCCATAAACAAGAATAAAAGAAACAAGTATAAGAGAAATAAAAACAAATAATAAAAATGATAAGAAAAGACAACAACATAAAAACAGATAAAACGTGATATAAGAGAATAAAAAAGAAGAGAAAAACATAGTAGTGCAATCTGACGTAGCACAGTATTCATTCAGTAAAGGCATAGATAATTATACAAGTGCAAAAGCTAAACAGCACAAGCCATTGAAATGAATGGGTTTCATAGCACAGCACTTTCTGCGTCCGGTGTGGAAGCTGCTTCATTCTGTGTGGTGACTATGGAAAGAGAGTGAAAACTGCGTGCTAAATATGGCAGAGCACTGTGGTGTAGCATCAACTTTTATTCCGCTCATATTTTCAATCATTGTTTTCTTTCAACAAAAATCACAAACACTATTTGCAGCCGATATATGGCCGGATATTTGGTGCATCCATAGTTTTTTAATGAATAAAAGAGTGGAACAATAAACTGCATCATAGGATGTTGATCTCTGCTCTGACAACATTGATGGTAAAAAGTTCACATTTTGACATTTTGTGTAGTTTGAAACATAGCAATGCTATTTTATTTATTTCTATATATTTTATTTCTTATACAACATATTGTTTCAGACTAATAAAATGACAATAAAACCCCCTTTGTTATGTTATTATTAACATCAAATTCTGCTGGAGCAGAGATGCAATTTGTAACTGTAATAAACAGAAAACATCAAAGAATCACAAGCCATGAACTACTGACAAATAACAGATATTTTAATTACATTATATGACATGTTTGCATTACATGCACACGTGATCATTTGCATATCAGCAATAATTTGGATGAGTTTGGGTTACTAATAAGGGTGTCATGATCCTCCAAATCCTCGATTCGATTACATTTTTGATTCTAAAGGCACAATTCGATTCGATTTTTGATTATGAATAATTAATTAATTAATGACCAATTCATTATTTGTAGCCTACCGTTTAAACTACCTGACCTGCATGGTCTTTGTTTTACCCATAAACAAATCATACAGTAAATGAATAAAGGCAAGATACACACATAATTACCACCTGTCAATCACTTTTTCTGCGGGACTCGTGAATAGGCAGTGATCCGTGTCGTTATAATGGTGTCGGTAAAAAAGACGCACAACCAACAGGAACCAGCCAACAGTATCTGAGGTGTTCGCTAAAATGACTAAGTACAAGCGAGTGAAAGATTGAAGCAGTCTACTGATCCTCTGACTGCCTGAACCCACTGTCTCGAGCCCATGGCTGTGTGTGTGTGTGTGTGTGTGTGTGTCAGAGGTAGAGAGGAAGGAGGGCTGCTCAGAAATGCTACACGCCACTGTGGATGTCAAATCGTTGTCGTTCTAAAATGCCATTTAAAAACAAAGACAGTGTAAACAGGGCCTGAGTGTGTACTTTTCGCGAGCGGATTTGCAACGGGGGTGGGTGGAGGATCGTGATGAGGGTGTTGTCTATCGGACGAACCGTACGTAATACGTACATAGCAGAGCTTGCAAAACTGTGTTTTTTTTTGTCGACAACACGAACGTTGTCAACATAACTCACTGGAAATCCAAAATGCTTACACACCGGCGACTTCATTGAAAGAGGAGAGGGTTTAAGTTCTGTCGACGGGTCTCCTGCTTCTGCAGTTTAACAAGCACTTCAACAAGCCTGTTTTTTTCCCGCTTGGCAAGCCAAGCTGACGTGACATGGGGGGCGTGGCAGCATCGACGAATCTATTTTTTGATGCGATAATCGAAATTGAGCATAAATTTCGATCGATTTCAATTAAAAATCGAAATCGTGACACCCCTAGTTACTAAATATATTTGTTCACCCAAATTGTGCCGTTTTATACAATAAGATCCTTAAAATTACACTTTGGTCAGCTCAGGAACAAACACGCCCTTGCACACCACAAGCCATTGAAATGAATGGGTTTCATAGCTCAGCACTTTCTGCGTCCGGTGTGGAAGCTGCTTAACTCTGTGTGGTGTCGACGACTGGAGGGAGAGTGAAAACTGCGTGCTAAATATGGCAGAGCACTGTGGTGTAGCATCAACTTTTATTCCGCTCATATTTTCAACCATTGCTTTCTTTCAACAAAAATCCAAAACGTCATTTGCAGCCGATTTTGGTGGGTGGCCAGATATTTGGTGCATCCATAGTGTTTTTTATAAATAAAAATGTGGAACAATGAACTTTAATATAGCCCTTACTAACATAAGACTAAACATTTTTTTCACATCAGATTTATTAATAATTAATATTGCAGTCATTTTCCCCAACCAAAAATTATATGGAATCTAACAGAAGCGTGTTTATAGTGGCCAGTCCATACAGCAATCAACATGTAACTGGTGTTGTCAGCTGCATTAAAGCATGGCTCGTTCAATCTGCTTTAAACACAACAAACCCTGTGGCCTGAGGAGCTCAGCGATGACATCACCGAGAGACTGAAGCAGGAGCCAAACTCTGATCACTGTCATTACATCACTGCTTAATTCACTGCGGTGGACACCTCGAGATGGGCTAATGCTAAGGGTCAATGACATCACGCTCATGCTTTATGTCTGCACCTATAAACGTCATTATAATAATAATAATAATTCACAGACATACACTAGAGTATGATTCGTAAACGTTTTATGATTAATGATTTTGTTGTGCTGTTTGAGATGTGTTATATTAGACACACAGAAGGACACAAACAGAGGTTGACACAAACACACACACAATTTTTCGAGATATATACAGCTGCAGACCCGCGCGCACACAATCAAAGACACATAATGTAGGCATATACACACACACACACACACACACACACACACACACACATATATACATATACATATATATATATATATATATATATATATATATATATATATGTGTATATATGTGTATATATATGTGTGTGTGTGTGTGTGTGTGTGTGTATATATACACACACACACACACACACACACACACACATACATACATATACATATATATATATACACACACACATACATATACATACATATACATATATATATATATATATATATATATATATATATATATATATATATATATATATATATATTGCCTACTTTATGAAAATTCAAAGGGTTTTCTTTAAAAATGAGACCACATTTTTGCATTTACACCTCTGCATGTGGATTTGGGAAGCTTTTAAATTTGGGTAGGCAAAATCCAGGCGGAAACCCCAAAATAACAGCAGAGTTTAACTGGTTAACTGGTTAACCGTTGGTCTCACTAACACCACTTCCGGCAGCAACCTAGCTTTACCATGTGGTCTCCCATACAGGTACTGACCGGGCGCAGCCCTGCTTAGCTTCAGTGGGCGACCATGTGAGAATTGCAGAGAGCTAGCTGCCGCCTTTAAATAAAATTTAAAGTGAATTACTGTAATTCATAATTAATTACATATAATTAATTAAATTATTATGGTAAATAATATAAATTGACTATAAAAGTAAAACTACTTTATCTTTTACTAAACACTAGCAACTGTTATTACTATATTTTGAAAACATCAACCTGCAGTCTTGTTATTGTTCCAGTGAGGAAACTTGTTCATGCTTTTATCACCAGTAGAGTGGATTACTGTAATGGACTCCTCAATGGCCTACCCAAGAAGACAGTCAGACAATTGCAGCTCATCCAGAAGGCTGCTGCCAGGAATCTGCCCAGGACCAGGAAATCAGAGCACATCACACCTGTCCTCAGGTCTTTACACTGGCTCCCAGTCACATTCAGAACAGAGTTTAAAGTATTATTACTGGTCTATAATTCACAAAATGGTCTAGGAGCTCAATACATTACAGATATGCTGACCGAATACAAACCTAACAGATCCCTCAGATCGTGTAAACTAGAAATTAAAAGGGCTCAGTCAAAGCAGGTTGAATCTGTCTTCAGCTAAAACATCCGTCGTTACCACATATGGTCCTCCCCTGCCTAGATCATGTGTGCTGGAACGTGTGTTGGTCTGCAGCTGGATATTATTGACTTTTTTCTCCTCTATCACGGCGCCTCAAACAGCCCTTCACCTCAGGATGACGCTGGCACACATTTGTTGCGCCTTGCATTATTCAGGCTGTGTGTGTGTGTGTGTGTACTGTCGGGGAGTTT
>NC_141027.1:75585000-75590000 GCF_052040795.2 Danio rerio
AGTCAGAATTATTAGCCCCCTTTTGATTTTTATTTTCTTTTTTTAATATTTCCCAAATGATGTTTAACAGAGCAATGAAATTTTCACAGTAGGTCTGATAATATTTTTTCTTCTGGAGAAAGTCTTATTTGTTTTATTTCAGCTAGAATAAAAGCAGTTTTTAATTTTTTTAAAAACATTTTTGGGACAAAATTATTAGCCCCTTTAAGCTATATTTTTTTCGATAGTCTACAGAACAAACCATCATTATACAATAACTTGCCTAATAACCCTAACCTGCCTAGTTAACCTGATTAACCTAGTTAAGCCTTTAAATGTCACTTTAAGCTGTATAGAAGTGTCTTGAAAAATATCAAGTAAAATATTATTTACTGTCATCATGGCAAAGAGAAAATAAATCTGTTATTAGAAATAGGTTTTTAAAACTATTATGATTAGAAATGTGCTGAAACAATCTTCCCTCCATTAAACAGAAATTTGGGAAAAAAATAAACAGGGGCGCTAATAATTCTGACTTCAACTGTATATAATAATATTATACATATAATATTAAGTAGCCTAACGTTTCAGTCCTGCATCCTCTTCTTGTAAGTTCAGACTTGCAAGTTTGATCAAGGCTCCTCCTCCTCAGTTTCAAATGTAAAACAAAAAACAGTGTACAGTGTACACAGGGAACAGTGTACGTTATAACTTCATTCACATCACCCTGGCTACGTTGTTTCACTTTCTCAACAAAAAAATGTAAACATGATTTAAGGAACTGCCTATTTAAATTTTGATATTAGCAACTTAACAGACAGCAGGAATGTAGAGGCGTCGTGCTGTATAATATGAACGTCATCTTCACTGTGTGGATATTTATAACAAAACGATAACAACTGCCTCCTTTTAATATCAGTAAAAATACGAAACATACCCTCTCTTTTGCTGGATATCAGTTTTAATAATCGATAATGGCCATTATAAAAGTATAACATACAATAAGTTTATACATAATAGGAAATAAAGGCAAGCGATCAGTCAATGTACAGAATGTAAGCTACGTGATAACATTAATTATTATCTTTGCACTTACCCAAAACACATTACCTGAGAACAAGTAACAATTTCAAATTTCGATGACCAAAGTCGGGGAATATGTCGTTAGATATAGACAACAAGATTAATGAAATATCACGTTTAATAAATATAGAGAGATTAGATCCTGCAGGAGATCCTTGATGAGCAGTCCGACCAGCACAGCTCTTATCTAGGTAGATAGGCTGCAGCACTTGCCCGAGAGTGTGTGTGTGTGTGGTCACGTAATGTGCGTTTTCAGCATTTTGGTGTGGACGGAGAGCTGTTCAGAAACACTGGGTGAAACGCTAGTCTGGACGCCGATCGTTTTCATTCTAAAGCGCCATTTTAAAACTAAAACGCACTAGTGTAAACGGGGCCTCAGACTGGTTTCTTGAACATGACAATAAGTTCGCTGTACTCAAACGGCCTCCACAGTCACCATATCTCAATCCAATAGAGCACCTTTGGGACGTGGTGGAACGGGAGATTTGCATCATGGATGTGCAGCCGGCAAATCTGCAGCCACTGCGTGATGCTATCATGTCAATATGGAGCAAAATCTCTGAGGAATATTTCCAGTACCTTGTTGAATCTGTGCCACGGAGGATTAAGGCAGTTCTGAAGGCAAAAGGGGATCCAAACCGGTACTAGTAAGGCGTACCTAATAAAGTGGCCGGTGAGTGTATATCTTGTATAAAATGCACATTTTGTCATTGCTTTGGAGCAGACTAGCTTATAACCTTCAGGCTAATGATGATAATGAGATGATAATCTCACACTCATAAAATATACTGATGATCTGGCATTGGTTTCCTGTCAGGAAGAAATGAATAGCTCCTTATATTTTAGATATATTGATAGTATTATAGATTGGTTTGGCAAAAGTTCATTATACCTAAATATTGGGAAAACAATAGAGTTATGTCTGGGGAGTCAAAAAAGAAGAGTAGATAATGGACTCTTTAAACCAGTCACCATAAACGGACAAATAGTAGAGCAGGTTTCAAATTTCAAGTATTTAGGCACAATTATTGACAATAAACTAAATTTTAATAGTAATGTAGAGACGGTTTATAAGAAAGAAAGTCAGCGCCTCTATCTCCTCCGCAAATTGAGAAGTTTTAATGTTAGTACAAAGACTTTAAACTTGGCATATAGATCACTTATAGAGAGTGTTCTCACATATAATATAGTTTCATGGTTTGGTAACAAAAAACTTAAACAAAAAAAGAAATTAGCGCAAATTATCAATCAGGCAAATAAGATAACTGGTCACAAACAGCATTCATTGCAGATTTTATTTGACTCTTTTATGGAAAAAAGAGCAGTTGTGATTTTTTAAAGATAATACACATCCCCTTCACTCAGCATTTGAATTGCTACCATCAGGACGCAGGTTTAGAATTCCTAAAGTACGAAGAAATGCCTATAAAAAGTCATTTATCCCAATGGCAGTTGTTGTTCTAAACCGGATCAATGTTTGTAGTGAATGAGGTGGTTACCAAGAATGATTTGCAGTATTGTGCATGGGGCTAATTTGGTTTTTAAACTTTTAACTTATGTTGTTGTCTTGATAAGTGTTATTGTGTCGTTGTTGTATGTTTGTAATTGTTGTCCTAAATCCAGTGTTGAAGAAAAATTTCCTTTCTGTGTCAAGCAGAACGGATAATAAAGTTTAAACTAAACTAAACTAAACTAACATATATAACACAAGCTCAATGTTAGATTTTTGGGGACGTTAAAGGGTAATACAGAAATTCAGAACTCCAGTAATAAGTCCCTGTAGGATTTCGAGTCCAAAAATACATACTTTTTTTTAAAGATTAGTGTAATTTCACAGCGAGACACAAGCAAGCATTGAAGAAAAGCCTTGACAAAATCAGTCATTTTAGGCGACAAGTATTTTAAGAAGTCCCTACAAAATCCTGCAGGGACTGAAAACTGTTTATTTTTGGGGAAAGTGAAGAGTTTAAGTCAGTGCTTCAGCAAAATAAAAACACATCTGTGCTTTTAAATCCTCCGGGCCGGTCGACTGCTAGACGTCCACTTGACGTGTATTACTGTAAATTGAAAGTGAAATGACTGCGAGCTGAAAGCGCCGTCTGAGGTAATCGACAGCCTGAAAAAACAATCCGCAATATTCCTCTAACAGCGGCTGGATGCTCGGACGGTCATGTGCTTCCTCTCTTCCCTCCTCATCCTCATTCATTCACAGCTGTGTTGATGCATCTGCTCTCTGTTATCTGTTCTCGGAGCCTGGGGTGTGTGTGTGAGTGTTTAGTGTAAGTGTATTTCAGTGTGATTGTGTGTGTATACGTGTGTCAGTGTGATTGCGTGTGTGTTTACATGCGTGACAGTCTGATTGTGTGTATATGTGTGTATATCTATGTGTGTGTCTGACTGTGTGTATACATGTGTGTGTCTGTGTGGTTGACTGTGTGTTTGGTTTGTTTGTGCATGCATGTATGCGATTGTGCGCATGTGTGTGTGTGTGCTTTGTTTGTGCATGAATTTGTGAATGCATGTACGTGATTGTGCATGTAGATTGTGTGTATACATGTGTTTGTGTGTCTGTGTGATTGTCCATGTGTGTGTATATAGAGTATATGTGCATTTGTGTGCCTGTGTAATTATTTGTTTGTGTGTGCGTTGGTTGTGTTTGTGGTCCTAGTATTCATCACATTGTGGGGACCAAATGTCCTTACAAATAAACAAATACCAGTCATTTTTTTGGTCCCCAAGAAGAAAACGGCCCATAAATCATCCCCCAAACATGCATTTTTGCAAAACGTGTGTGTGTGTGTGTGTGTGTGTGGACCCCTACCTTCCCTCCGACTAAGGGTAAGATGTGCATCTTTCCAGTCAGGCTGTCTTTGACGGAGGCCACGATCAGACTGGTCCCGCACAGGATGACCTGTCGTTCGGCCCATTTGTGCAGCTGTGTTTTCCCCTTCCTGACGCTGAACACCCCCTTCAGAAGAGTGCGCTCTTGCTGGTCTGCGTTCACCGGTTTCTCTGTGCAGAAACAGACACACAGAACTCAATCAATTACGCCAATAAACTATACAGACGTCATTTATCAAACTAAAAACTGTGTATTTTAATAGTCATTTTGCAAGATACTTGTTTTCAGCTAAAAGTGCAATTTAAAGGCTTAACTAGATTAATCAAGCCGGTCACTGGGCAACACTGGTTTGTTCATACATGCACAGCACAATTCACATTTACAAAATCCAATTTGTAAATTCAGGACACAATTCATAAATACAAGAATACAATTCATTAATTCAAACCACGATGCAAATATACGAACCCAATTCGTAAAATCAAAACACGATTCATAAATATGCTAATCCAGTTTGTAAATACAAAACATGATTCCAAAATACACAAATCCAGAACATAAATTTAAAACTTAATTCAAAAATATGCAAACTCAATTTGTAAATTCAAAACAGAATTCAAAAATATATAAATCCAATTCTTAAGTACTAAACATGATTCATAAATACACAAACTGAAATCGTAAATTCAAAACACGATTAAAAAATACGCACATTTAAAACATGATTCAAAAATACACAAATTACAATTCGTAAATTTAAAACACGATTCAAAAATATGAAAATTTAACACAATTAAAAATCACACAAATACAATTTGTAAATTTATAACACGATTCAAAACTGCACAAATCCAATTTGTAAATTCCACACAAATTCAAAAATACACAAATACAATTCGTAAAAGCAAAACACAATTCAAAAATACGCAAATCCAATTTGTAAAATCAAAACACGATTCGAAAATACGCAAATCCAATTTGTAAAATCAAAACACGATTCAAAAATATGCAAATCCAATTCGTAAAATCAAAACACGATTCAAAAATATGCAAATCCAATTCGTAAAATCAAAACACAATTCAAAAATACGCAAAT
>NC_141027.1:75595000-75615000 GCF_052040795.2 Danio rerio
AAACAGAACAAAATAATAAGTAAATAAAATAGAAAATAAAATAAAATAATAAATAGAAAATAATAAATTATAATAAATCAATAATAAAAATAAATTAAAAATAAATATAAATTAAAGTACTAATAAATCAAATGAAATAAAACTGAATAAAATAGATAAAAATAAAATAGAAAAGAATAAATAGCAATAGGAAATGAATAGAAAATAGAAAATAATAAACTATAATAAATCAATAATATTAATAACAACAATTACAATTAAATAAAATTACACAAAAATTTAAATAAATGCATTAATTAATAAAATAAATTAAATTATTTAAATAAATTATAAAAAATATAATAAAGCAATATAATAATAAATAATAAATATACATTTAATTTAATTCAAATGATTGTATTAATTAATAAATGAAAATAAAACTGAGAAAAATAGATTATAATAAAACAAAATAGAACAGAATAAATAAAATGTAAAATAAAATATGATGTATAAGTAAAACATAAAGTAAAATAAAAACAGAATAAAATAGTATAAATAATATAAAAAAGAATATATACAAATAGAAAATAAAATACAAAAAGAAAACAACACATTATAATAAATTATAATAAACCAATCATATTAGACAAAAAATATTTAAATAGAAATTAAACCTTAAGTTTAAATCAATGCATTAATAAAATAAAATTAAACTGAATGAAATAGATTAAAATAAAATGGCAAAAATAAAATAGAAAGTAAAATAAAAAACATTTATTATAAAATTAAATAAAATTAAAATAATAAAATAAAATAATAAATAATAAATAAATAAAAGATAAAAAAATTTAAAAGATAAAAACTATTATATGTTATATTTAAATTAATGCATTAATTATTAAAATGAAATAGAATAAAATAGAACAGAATAAAAAATATATAAATAAAATTTAAATATAAAATATAAATTTAAATTAATTCATTAAAAAATAAAACAAAACTTTTTTTGGCCTAAGTGTAAAGATTTAGCTATTTTTTTGCAAAATAAAATTTGCAACTATTTGGATTACACTGTTTCGGATTGCATCACAAAACACACTTGCAGCCAATAAGCAGTATGGGGTGTGTCTAATGCGACTATACTGGAGTTAAAAAAGAGGGTGTGTTTAAAACAGCATGTGTTTTATGCAGCGAACACCCTTCCAGCCGCAACCCAGTACTGGTAAACACCTGCTGGTCTGAGTCTTTCAGAAACTCCTGATCTACAGCGATATTCACGCACAACCAACACTGGGGTTTACAGAAAATGAGTGACTGCCAGTGAGTGGCAGCTCTGTGGACGCAAATGCCTTGTTGATGTCAGAGGTCAGAGGAGAATGGCCAGACTGTACTAGTACCAGACTGCATTCCAACCCGGTACTAGTAAGGTGTACCTAATAAAGTGGCCGGTTATGTACGCATAGCATTTGAATGATATACTGCTCATTCGAAAATATATTCTGATAATATCATGATGCTTTATGGCCCTGCTGAATGTGTGGTCAGATCGAGGTGCATCTGAAAGGTCGTATAACTCCTCTGCCAACAAATGCATGACTTGTTAATAATGCATTAAATGTATCTGTTCTGTCTTTTGTGGTGAACTATACATTACATTGGCATACAATAGCATATACAGAGAAGCAAAAAGTGTCTCCAATTGCTCATGGAACCAGTGTTGAAGTTTTGAGTTCCCTCAGTAGATGAGCTCCAGAGCTCATCCTTCATGTTTTCGTGATTAGTTCAAGTCTTCTCTTTCAATCCCACTGTGCTCTTGTTCTCCATAAGTTTTCATTTTCCTCGCGGATTTCTCACAGTCAAAGTCCATCATTTGTGTTGTGTGTTTGTTATTAGCAGGGCTTCATGCTGCTCTTGGCGAGTCCTCCGTAAACCTGTATTTCCGGCTCAACTGGTCCCCCGCGAGCAGCCTTAATCTATGCGACGTTATATCGTTTAAACAAGCAGACTTATTCATCATCTCTCTCTATACGGGGGATGTTATTTCTGAACTCTGCAGGACCGTTTCTGCATTTTGCTCCATTTTGATGGAGGCTAAACTCTTTGAAGCAGATCCAACGAAGACAAAACAACTTGATATACTGAGAATTTAATATAGACAATCAGACTGTACATCTGAATTGGACCTGCACTCATCGGCCACTTTATTAGGTACACCTGCTTAACTGCTTGTTAATGCAAATTTCTAATCAGCCAAATCACATGGCAGCAACTCAATGCATTTAGACATGGCCAAGACCAACGGCTGCAGTTCAAACCGAGCATCAGAATGAGGAAGAAAGGGGATTTAAGTGACTTGTTGGTGCCATCTGAGTATTTCAGAAACTGCTGATCTACTGGGATTTTCACGCACAACCATGGGTCCGTTCTTCGTACGTGGATTACTCAGTTAGCTGGATTTGGATATTGACGATTTGACACGATCCAGGATCGTTTCGTTCTTCAAAGCTGATCCGAGAGTTGTTGTCATAGCAACAGTTCTGCTAGGTCAAACCTGATCGGGAGCAGGTTCAATTCATATAAACAGGATTAGATCGGCTCAGTTCAAAGATAATACAGTAAGTATGTTCCCAATTCTGATATTTTCTTACAGTAGTAGTTATATACACTTGGGAAAATTGTATATATATAAAGTTATAGTTATTAATAAAATAAATAAAGTTATACATATTAATAAAACGTATGCAATCTGCACCCTCGAAATGAAAGTACAAAGACTGCCACCTGCTGGTGCAAAGAGAAAACTTATTGATATGAACTTTTTAGATCGCTTTAGTACAAATTGTGTATAATAGAAATGCACAATATGTGACTTTTTTTAAAGCAATAATACATTTATGCAGTCATAAACATGTTTTGATAGTTAATATGTCGGTGATTTGATGCTTCACAAAAGTTGCAGACGCCTTTACCAATATGAAAATGCTTTTGTAAACATCCAGTTATTCTTTACACCGATTAAAAAACGGCTACTATAATAAACAAAATCTTTTCTAAATGTAGAACTAAATACACTGATTTGCATTGAAATACATGATGAATACACTTGACACATGACAGTGTAAAGCCTGCAGCTCACAACAAATGTGGAAAGTTATTGTGTGTCATATTTAACAAGCCGTTTACTGCTAATTTGATGTAATTTTGCTCACATGGATAATTGAATATTAATCAGATGATGTCATTACGCTGCTGTGCCGTCAGCCAATCGTTGCATTGCTGATCATGATTTCTAGGATCGATAGATCTGTCCTTCACAACACACGCAGCGATCTCAGATCAGTTTATCCAGACATTCTAATCTGATTCGCGAACTTGTTTGAAGAACCAAATTAGCGAGAGAACAGTTATCAAGATTAAAAGATCCAGGATCTGCCAAATCATCTTAGATCATTTAAGCGAGGTACGAAGAACGGACCCCATCTCTACGGTTTACAGAGAATGGTCCGAAAAGAAGAAAATACCCAGTGAGCGGCAGTTTTGTAAACCACTCGTTACAACGGAGGTCTGCAGAAGAGCATCTCTGAACGCACAACACGTCCAACCTTGAGGCGGATGGGCTACAGCAGCAGAAGACCACACCGGGTGCCACTCCTGTCAGCTAAGAACAGGAAACTGAGATTAAAATTCACACAGGCTCACGAAAACTGGACAATTGAAGTTTGAAGAAATGTCGCATGGTCTGATGAGTCTTGACACAACAGTTTTTTTGAATCTCATTTGAGCAGTATTAATTTAACCCCTAAAACTAAAAACGTTTTTCACCCACAGTATTGATCATTTTGAATGAAAAGTACATCGCTGCAACAACAGCCCCTGCTAAACTACCGTATTAATGATATCTTGATATCAAACAATGGTATCTTGAGGTCAAACTCTCTTATTCTAATCGCTGTACCACAAAACTACCGCAGGAAAAGCCTGAGTGCACAAGCATTACGGCATCTGTTATGCTCAAGTCCTCCCACATCTCGTCCTGCCAATGCAAACACATTAAAGAATCTATTGCACTTCCAGTATGTGGACGATGTGCAATTACAGAGGACAGTTTAGTGAGATCTCAAAGCCTGCGCTTCAGATCTGAGATTGAAATATGAGCCTCCAGTTCCTGTCGCTCTGCCAAAGGGTTCAGATAACTAAGCGGCTCTCGATTTACAGATCATACCTGCGCCGACCGTTTCAGTTTTTATTCAGCTATTTTAAACCGCTCTGTTATTGTGTTTTCGACTTTGCCTTTCATGAATGCACAAAAGGATCAAATGCAGGATAAAAAAATGAAATGGAGTTATTAATTTATTCAGTTTCCTTCGGCTTCTATTTCAGAGGTCGCCACAGCGGAATGAACCGCCAACCTATCCAGCATACGTTTTACACAGTGGATACCTTTCCAGCTGCAACCTAGTATTGGGAAACCCCCACACACTCATTCACACATGCGCTCATGCATGAAGGACAATTTAATTTATTTAATTCACCTATAGCGCAAGTCTTTGGACTGTGGGGGAAACCGGAGCATCAGGAGGAAACCCACGATGGTTAGCACTGTTGCCTTACAGCAAGAAGATTGCTGGTTCGAGTTCAAGCTGGGTCAGCTGGCATTTCTGTGTGGAGTTTGCATGTTCTCCCCATGTTGGCGTCGGTTTGCTCCGGTTTCCACCACATCCATCCCAGTCGATCCCAGCTGTAAGAGCAACAAATAATAACTTGACTTCTAGTTGATCATCTGAAAAAGTGGCAGTAGGTCGATTTTTTTGGGGACAGAAACCACCTTAAACTACACATACTGGAAGCCTGTGCTGGCATTTCTCCTGCGGTGTTGCTATCAGTGTGTGAAGAGTGGGAGATAAGGGTTGACAATCCAACACAATGAGCAGCACATTGAACACATTTTATAAGTAGTCAGAAACTTGTAAATAACTCATGAAAGAATAAAGTTACGTTAAAACCAAGCACACCATTGCTTTTCTTGTGAAATCCCCAATAAGCTTGATGTGTCACATGACCCTCTTCCTATTAAAAAAACCAAGGTTGAATGCAAGATGGCCGACTTCAAAATTGCCACCACCCATCTTGAAGTTTGCCCCCTCACATATACTAATGTGCCACAAAGAGGATGTTATTATCAGCAACCATTTCCATTTTATTAAGGTGTATCCATATAAACGGCCCACCCTGTAGATCTGAGTGACTTGACAGGATTCAGCAGTCTGCATGTGTTTGTTGAAACGTACGCATCACATTTCATAATAAACACGATAAATGAACAAAAGATGTAACTACATTATATCTCTTCAGTGTGCGGGCGAATAAATGTTTAATTCGTAAATCTTGCATTTTGCGATCTGAGGTGAGTTTTTTTGAAGTCCCACATACACTCTAAGTGAAATATACTCTTAGAATAACTAAGGGAGGAAAATAAACACTGTATTAGGCCCCATTTACACTAGTGCATTTTAGTTTTAAAACGGCATTTTAGATCAAAAACGATCCGCATCCACACTAGCGTTTCACCTAGCGTTTCCGAACATATCTCCGTCCACACTACGCCACCAAAAACATATATCACGTGACCATTTGCGCACTCTGGGCATGCGTGTTGTAGTATAAACAGAAAGCATGTGTCTCGCTCGGCATTTGGTTATTGTTAGTCAACAAACGCCGGTTGAACAATGAACTTGATGGCAAAGAAAGCAAGAGAGGTATTTTTGTGGACAGACGATGAGGTCGAGTTGTTACTAAACGTAACAAATTAATAACTGCACAATGGCGCCTAAAACAGACAATAGTGCAAACAACGCTCCCATTTCTGTGTCCATGTTGTTGTTTGCAGTGAAGGCTGATCTGCCGTCTTCCGGTAGCGTTAAAGCCATGTGTTACAGTCATGTGATAGGGGCTTGACGAATAAGGGAAGGATACGCAATGACACAAAAGCCCCAATCAGGTAGCGAATCTCGGCAGCTCCGCCTCCGTTTTCAGATGTCTCCGTTTTCCCTCAGCCACACTGAGACGAAGCAGCAGCGTTTCAGAATGAAAACAGCCTCTCCAGCGTTTCCAAAACGCTCCGTTTTCGGCGTAGTGTGGACAGATGGCGTAATCGTAGCAACACTTATGCGTTTTCAAACTAAAACGCATTAGTGTAAACGGGGCCTTAGTAGATGAAATAGCCATACCGTGAGCCTTAAACATCATTGTTTCCATTCAGTGTTAAACCCTGGAGGACAAAAGGCCAGTCAGAACACTAAGCAGACTGTTGCGTGACTTTTGGGGCACACCCTCAAGATTTGCATAATCATCAAAAAACACTAGCCAAATCACAAACTCAGTGCAGTAACTGGGTTTAAATAAACATCACTGTTTAAAATTAGCCAAAAACACACCGCATGTACTCCAGACAGGTCTCAGCTTATGGATTCTCCGTCTGCATCCTGAGCATTACCCCTGAAAAGTTAAGGGCTCCTCTCAGATCAATACCTCATTAGTGGCTAAATCCAGCACCACAGATGATTTATTTCTGTAAAGCCACAGCAACAGCCGGAGGAGCCCATATCAAGACTCCATTTGGTGATGACTACAAAAAATAAATAAATAAAAAAAGAGGACCAGTCCAGCTCTCAGGCTGTGTTTTTGTCTTCCATCGTCTCTCGAGTCAGCGTTTGGCCATGTTCACTCCCTCGGACTGTTCCACGACCACAGCAGGATTTTCAGAAGAGGGAGAGGAGTGACTGAGGAAATGCCTAATGTACTTTCAGAACAAATGCTTTATGCTGCAAATCAAACGCTCTATAAATAAGCTCCTCAGAAGAACTTCCATGCAAAAGAATACACTTTAAAAGAGTCGTGATGGAAGAAAAGATATGCAAACATCCAAAACAATCCTGCGTATTTATTGCGCCGGGTGTATGACAGGGCCCTTGATGTTGAAAATTCAAGTTTAACTGAGTGACCAATACAGACGGTTCAACACAGGCTTATTGTGAAAACGTAACCCAGTATACACTTCTGGAGAGCGCAAATTAGGTAGCCAGAGCTACGTATATACTGTAGCTGCATTTCATCTTTAAAATGAACACAAGAGGGCAGTATGACGCAGCCGACAGCTTCCGTTTTTTTTTTTCATGCTTACCAGCTGTCCACTTACCTCCATGTGGACGGCTTTTCCTGTGTTACCAGTCTGCCCAGTGGCTCGCCATGTACGTCAGCAAACTTAAGACGGAAAGAGGAGGAGTTTAACGCGTTGGTGGGTCGGTCAGTCATTCAACAGCAGTCTCTGGTAGATTTAGGCTAGTACAGCAGGTGCGATTGGCACTCACAAGAGAAATTTAAGATCTAAAAAGGCGTACACAGCAGCCTCTGGGGGATTCGAGAAAACAAAAACTGCCAAAAAACATACCTCCTGGGACGTATTTCGCAATCTCCAGAAATGTATACAGGGGTACGTATTAATAATGAGTAGGCCCACACGGAATCTGCGCGCGCAGAATTTCGAAGATTTTCTGCAGAATTCCACAGATTTCTGCAGATTTTTAGCCCATTATTAATTCTGTTTATTTACTTGAGTAAATGTGTAAATCTGAATTTATTCAGTTTTTATTCAGTAATTTATTACTTTTTATCTAATATACAAGCGCATATCTTAGCCTTACCTTGAGTTTGTTCACACTCTGCCTGTATTAACATACATGCTGTATTTTAATAAAGCTAATTTTAATGAATTAGCTCTGACAGCTTTTTCTTCTTTTTTCGTGGTTATGCGCGCATTATATTTCACACGCATATGCAAGGTGACTGAAATTGAAATGAAAATACAAAACATACTGAGCCATTAAGTAAAAAAACAAAACAAAACAACAGTTATACTTTAAAGGAGAACATTGACGTTTTGAAACAAAAAACTGAACTGAAGCCAAATTATTAAAAATAAACCTGCGAGACTTCATTTATGTCCTGCGGCCAGGGCCAGCGCGTCCATAGAGGCGACCTAGGCGGCCGCCTAGGGCGGCAGTATAGAGAGGGCGGCGTCCGCAACACCCCCCTTACCACAGTTATGTCCGCGACACCTTCCCCACCACCCGTGTCCTCAGATATATTCGCGCATAGGCGACAGAATAGAGAGGGCAGCGTCAGCGACACCTCCCTCTCTCCCTCAGCACCCGTGCGTCCTCAGTTATATCCGTGCATAGGGTGGCAGAATAAAGGTCCGCGACAACTCACTTCATTTTCATAACCAGTCACTTTCGTTTTCACATTGGGGTTGAGGGCTGCGTGATCGTCCTCTGCCAAGAGCGGCAGTTCAGCTTGCTCCGGCCCTGCCTGCGGCAAAATTATTTTTATTATAGGCTACTTTTAATGATCTGCTTGAGGTAGATCAATTTATTTTTATGCTTTTGAAAAAGCAGCATTCAACTTAAGCTCTTTAGACCATGCGCCTGACTGTTTCTTAGTGTTTCACCTGTATAGGCTATTTCTGTCCGTTCGCATCCCGTCCCTTTGTGCCTCCTGGCGGCTTATTCACAAACTGCGGTCATACACTAAAAACAGAGCGGCAGCAATTTCAAACGGCGGCGGTATAAGCTCCGGCGGCAATGGCCACTTTGAACTCTCACCTACTGTATTAAGGTTTTAGTTATGATACTCCGCTAGATACTCCCAAAATAATTCCGCAGAAATCCGCAGATTTTTACCAAAATTCTCAGCAGAAATAGCAAAAAACGTCTTCAGATTCTGTTTGGCCCTGATGATGGTTTGAATAATTTCAAACAACTAAAAATGTCAATAAAAGTCATATTTTTGAAACATTTCAACATCAAAAGTTGTTGGAGGAAAGACTAAGGTCCCGTAACGCAATTCAAATGCATAAATAAATGTGCAGAAAAACAAAAAACATGAATCTCATAATAATGAAAACTGCTAATTTACAGATTTATATACAGTAATTTCTCTTTAATAAATGGTGCTCTGGCACCCTTCCACTATAATTATTACAGCAATGTGACAGACATTTTTACTGTAAATAACTTCTTTTATTTAGCAGCTGAAATGTACCTTGAACTTTATGTTGGAAGCAATTACACAACGATATACCTTACGGAGATAAAAACCAGCCAGTTCACCATGACACAGTACTGGAGATGAGCGCAGCACAAACATAAGCACTAATGTGTTGTTATTATCAACAAACTAGCGTTCAATTAATGTTTCTGGCAAAACAAAGCAATAAATATGACCCCGAGTGAAATTAGGCAGGCCATATCCACGACTCAGTCAACCCAACAAAGAGATTGTGAGGCGTGAAATAAAAGTACAGCCTTATTTGTTTGTGTTTTTACAGCCATGTTTTATTCTGATACATAATATGCAAATTATATTCAATGTATTCATGGGCCTCTTTAGAGAAAACATAATGGCCGCTTCACTGTTGAATATATTTGTATGATAATAGCACTCTTCCACAGGCATACATTGTGAATGAAAAGTACACATACTTTTAAACTACTTATTAAGAAAATATAATATAATTAATATAGTTAATTATATATAATTATATTAATATAGTTTATATATATTATATATATATATATATATATATATATATATATATATATATATATATATATATATATATATATATTAATTATATTAATATATATATATATATATATATATATATATATATTAATTATATATAATTATGTTAATTATATTAATATAGTTAATAATATAGTTATAATATAATAATATAGTTTAAAGGGCACCTATGATGAGAATCATCTTTTGTAAGCTGTACAGTGGGTATAGTGTGTCCACAGTCATACTGGAGTGATATAAAGACAATGGCCCCTATCATACACCTGGCACAATGTGGCGCAACACAACTGTTATTTGCTAGTTTCAGCTTGGCGTAAGAGTTGTTTTGACGTTTTCCACCATGCTGTATAAATAGCAAATGCATTTGCGCTCATATGTGCGCCCAGAGGCCTTCTGGTCTAAAAATGAAAGCGTTCTGAGGCGCATTGCTGACGCGATGCTATTTTGAGAAACTATAACAGATTTTTCAATAGACCAAAACAAAGCCGGTCTATTGTCCAGCGCAGAGCGCGTTAGTTGTGTGCCTCGCTGACACACTGCTTAATACAAACAAGATGTAGAGCAATACACAAATATCTTTACACATGAAAAAGAATAAAAAATTAAGCATATATATAGGATATAATAAGGATATATAAAGGATACAAATATAAAGGATTAAAATATTAAAAAACGTGTTATTTTGTAGCCTACATAAATATAAAAACCATACTTTTATGCCTTCTTCATCTCGGGAGGCTTTTTTAGTTTATTCATGACAATTTGCTTTTGTATAATGTTATCATTATTAGCAGTATTATTTATTATTTGCATATTTATATTTGTTTTATTAAAAACAAGCTTAGATTTGTCCACCTGTAAGGTTTTAGACCATATGGGGCACAGCATGTGTATTAGGATATAACTCAGCTTTTTGAGCACACTTCGTTATTATTGTTCATTTATTCGTTTACTGGAAATTAGAACTGAATTTAGAAATAGTTTTGAAACAAATCTTTGCGCTTAACAAACGAAATTAATTATTTAATGGCTAATTGATGTCTGTGTGTACAAGGTTTCCCTATCCACGAGAGCGAAAGTGAAAGTTAATAATTTATCTCTCATTCTCGTGCTGCAGATGCTCTGTTTAACTGTTTTCTTGCTAGTGAAATGCTCCGTTTTTCCACCTTCACTTACTTTACGTCCTGTAAATAGCAAATGCGCTTATGGCACGACGCAACTGACTCTTAAAGGGAATGGAAGATGAGACTCTGATTGGTTTATTCTCAAAACACACCTATAACTCATTAAGAGAATAAACTCAACCCTTTTAAATCATGCACCGCAGCGCAAAGCGGATTTTTCCATCCTTAAATGAGCAAAAGTGGATTCTGACACGCCCTGAATGCATTTGCGCCTTGCGCTTTGCACTTTCCATATGGATTGTTAAAATAGTCATATAAGTCACTTTTTTTTAAATTTTCTGACATTAAAATAGGATCCAAATCTCTCCAATTTTAAGGCCTTTATTTAATCCCTTTAATTAAGGCATTTTAATCCCTTATTATGGTGGGCATATCCCTTATTTTCACATCCCAATGTTGACATGTATGATCCAAGTAAGTGTTTATAGATAAATACACTAACTAACTAACCAACTAAACAATTAAATAAATGATTTCTGCTGATATTCGACTAAATCTGCACAGAAAAAGCTACCAAAAATGTAATCAGGCTTACAATGATAGTGTCTGTAAATGACAGAGCCCTAAATATGATTATTAAATAATATTATTTATGAACGACACACAATGCGAGTTCAGCATTCGGCAGCTGCAGGTGTGTCAACACTATTATAATCACAAATAGAGTTTGATTTATTCTCACATGGAGAACAAAACTGCCCATTACATCATCTGCCCCATTTGGAAAAGCTGCACATTTTGTTATTCCCCAGAAACCAGTAAAGCCTCGCGATGTCAAATAAAGACAAGTGAAAATCAATAGTTGGCGTCGGATCAATGCAACATTGTGAGAAAGTACCATTACCGAACTATACGACATCGATTGTCTTCCTCACCGTGCAGATGCCGGGATGGGTGTGTTTGGAGGTTTTGGGACGGCAAACACACAGCGCTCTATTCCACTAAGTTTTGCTTGTCCCCCGAGTCACGGTGTACAAATGAGGAGGACACAGGCCATCCGTTCAGCCATATATCAGGCGGACGGGACGGGACCTAAGGATGAGCAATGTAACGTCTCCGTACCCCTGCGGAACTGACAGATGGGCATTTACTCACTGCCCGGACCAAGGGGACCAGGGGAGAGAGTCTGCATCTCACACACACTCGTGAAGGACAGTGCGGAGGACGCATCCACATGCAGTTATCAATAGATGAGGTTGAAAGCTTTCTATTATGGTATTATTACAGCTGTCAAACATGATCAATCATCACCGGTTGCATGCGATACAAAAATATAACATTAACATAATGTGTGTGTTTGTACAGGTATATGTGGTTTACAGGGACACAAATGTGTATAATAACATGGTTATGACTAAGTTGTACTCTATTATGATAGTTTACAGGGTCACATCTCATGTCCCTGTAATGCAAAATACTTAAACGTCAAACTGAACGGGGTCTTTTGACATTCAAATGCTGCCACAGGTTTCCTGTAAGGGTTGGGTTTAGGGATAGGGCCAGTTTATACAGTATAAAATATGTTATGCCTACGGAGTGCCCTTGTAAACCATGTATACAAGTATGTGTCTATGTGTTTGTGTAGAGCAGGGGTTTTTAAACTGTGGGTCGCACAGTGAACAAAGGTGGGTCGCGGAACGTCACATAGCTGCAGCTATATTTACAGTGCGGTGAATCAAAACCAGTACGATTGACGGCAATAACTTAAAAGCCTCTTACCCTAAAAAGATCTAAAGTGTGTTTCCTACAAAAAGACAAAGCTGGTTATGTTTCACAGTTGTCTTTTTCTTTTTTGACGCTCGACATTACAAGCACTGCTGCGTTTGAGCTCTCGTAATCTGCGTTTAGCCGGTAGATCTCGCGCAGAGCGGTGCTCTCAGTAAGGGACCGTCGGGAAAAGTGCTTTTTTTTTTTTTTTGGTTCGTCCTGCGTGTTTTATTTTAAACACAACTAAGTTTCTCTTAAATGAGCACAAACAGAATTCGAATTCTTTATTATAGATCAGTGCATTCTTACATTAACACCTCTGTTATCAAACAAAACAATGAGAGATTCATTTCCTGCTCTACACTAAATAACTAAAGTAACTTTAATCAATATGCAAATACAATTAAAAGTGAAACAGATTTTATCGCTTTATTTAATTTCTGCATAGGCCATTGATTTTAATAGGCTAAGCCTTTTATTTTATTGTCAATATTTTCTAATGTTTGCTATGTATTCTATCATTTGAAGCTATGTGTTGTCCCATATTTTTTACATCCCAACAGATTGCTAATCAATAGATAGCTATAGTGCTATCTGTTAGTTTTAACGTCAGCTAATGTTATGGAAGGGCATAGATGTTATGGAAAATAGTAATAGTAATGTAACTACCCCCATCATCCCTTCCTCAAGCAAATGTGTAAATATAAGATCTATTCAGCGATAACGTTAATTGCATTGGCATATTTATCTGACTTTTTTCCAGCTTGTAGTCGATCAAAAAGCGATTTAGTTTCTTAGGACAATATACACTAGCAGTGAAGTTTACAACGATGTGACGGGGCTTGATCATAATCCAGGGGCTTGATCAAAGGTTGATCATATTCTCTTCTGAAAAAAGAAGAGTATCTTTTCAACAAAAAAATGATCAGAGTTACAGCCAGCATCCCACAAAAAGCACTTCGAGCCCCATTTTGTGCATATCAAATCGCAAAATCCAAAAAGCTGCACACCATTTATTTTTGACTGCTTTGAATGGAGACATTTTTTTTACCCATTTTTCCATAATAAAATATTCTATGGGTCTTGAGATTGAATTACTTGCCTAGGTGGGTCCCGGAATAAAAATGTTTGGGAATCCCTCATGTATAGTATCCATTATTTTGTCCTAAATTCTCCCACTATACCCAAGTATGACAGTCTTTGCATCCTGAATCTTACGGTGCTTTCACACCTAGACATTTGTTTCGAAACCGGTCTTGTTTGCCCAGTTAGCGCAGTTCGTTGGGCATATGTGAATCCAGCAATCGCGCTCAGATCTGTACTCATATATGTTGAGCACTGTACATAAACACTATGAGGAGGAAAAACACATTTTGCTGATGCATTTGTTTTTTCAATCTGGCTCTGCAATCTCAAACAACCAATCACATTATCAGAAAAAAAACAGGAGAGGTTTGTACATGATGGATACTGGAACAAAAGCGTAATTGGCATCCTTTGTGTGACTGAAGAGAAAAAGCTAGAATCAGACACAATCCCCCGAACACTGATGTTGACACACACTGGGAAAAAAAGCCCATTATTCATTCCACTGCTGTCAGTCCAAAAAGCGGAGAATGAGGGGGGAAAAGAAAAAACTCTGCTTACAAAAACACAGATTTGTACCCTTACAGTAGCATTCATGCTGAAAACCGCAGGCAGAAACTGTGCAACACAACACAACAGCTCTAGTGGACTCAAAGGGTTTGATCTGTAAAGCCAGCAAACTGTTCAAAGAGCTCTGGGATTTTTTTTGGCCTGGTAAACACACTGCAAACAATGCCTTTCCGACTTTGTCTTGTTTCTAGTCCAAATCAAGAAGCATTTTGCTGCTGCCTTAAATTTTTTAGTTGAATAAACTAGGGATGGCGAGGAAGTGGCGCAGTAGGTAGTGCTGTCGCCTCACAGCAAGAAGGTCGCTGTTTCAAACCTCAGCTCAATTGGCGTTTCTGTGTGGAGTTTGCATGTTCTCCCTGCCTTCGCATGGGTTTCCTCCGGGTGCTCCGGTTTCCCCCACAGTCCAAAGACATGCGGTACAGGTGAATTGGGTTGCCTAAATTGTCCATAGTGTATGAGTGTGTGTGTGAATGTGTGTGTGGATGTTTCCCAGAGATGGGCTGCGGCTGGAAGGGCATCCGCTGCGTAAAAACCTGCTGGATAAGTTGGCGTTCATTCCGCTGTGGCGACCCCGGATTAATTAAGGGACTAAGCCGACAAGAAAATGAATGAATGAATGAATGAATGAATGAATGAATGAACTAGGGATGCGACGATTAACAGGTTTCACTATTAACCGTGATTTAATCCGTCAGGGTTAAGTAATCGTAAAGGCTTCTTAACACCATGTTTCTGCACGGAACAAAACTGCAGCAACTAAACAAAGTTGTGCCAACTGTGAGCTAGTTTGTACACCGAGACTAATAACCCCGCACACTGGACTGACAATGACTGAGGCTATTCATTAAGGCAAGCTCGTTCAAGTTTGTTATTTCCAATGGAGGGACGCGCACGCAACACAACGTGTTCACGCTTTTCAGACGCACCTAGTTGAGATGACAGGGGCTTTTGTGACCGCAGGAACTGCATACGGCTGAAGTCTGAGGAAGAAGCAATGGAAAGTACAAAGGGTTTGCAGACCCACTTACAAATAATGGCGCCGATGAGAGCGATCATGTGGCGAGTGTTGATCTGCCAGCCGAGATTAATCGGAGTGCTGAAAGTCTCAACCCGTTTCACACTGCAAGTGTGAGCAGCGCATGTTTTTTTTTGCCGTCCATGTTAACAGTTTAGAGCTTCATACTGCACGCAGAAGCAGCGTGTCAGCGCAAGGCGTGAGTATCACTGAAGCAACAGTGCCGGGATAGTTTTGGCTCTGGGACTATTTTGCCACGCTGCACACGCTAAATTAAGCTGACAATGCATTGATAATGACCAAACACATTGAATGACAGTAAAAGTAGCAATTTTACCCAATAAATGCATCAATAATATCCACTGATTTTAATATAGTCATTCATTCATTCATTCATTTTCTTGTCGGCTTAGTCCCTTTATTAATCCGGGGTCGCCACAGCGGAATGAACCGCCAACTTATCCAGCAAGTTTTTACACAGCGGATGCCCTTCCAGCTGCAACCCATCTCTGGGAAACGTCCACACACATTCACACACTCTCATACACTACGGACAATTTAGCCTACCCAATTCACCTGTACCGCATGTCTTTGGGCTATGGGGGAAAATCAGAGCACCCGGAGGAAACCCACGCGAACGCAGGGAGAACATGCAAACTCCACACAGAAACGCCAACTGAGACGAGGTTCGAACCAGCGACCCAGCGACCTTCTTGCTGTGAGGCGAACTTGCTACCCACTGCGCCACTGCCTCACCTCTTATATAGTCAATCAAATTAACTTTTAAAACAGCAACAAATATGTATTTAGGCCAGAACTACAACACCGAATTTGAAATAATTTTAGTTTTAAACTAGTGGGGTTTTGAAATCAATAAATGCAAATAATCGGGATAACCGTGAAACGTGTAATGGTACAACTAAAATTTATAATGGTTGCATCCCTAGAATGAACATAACTTATAGTCATCTCAACATAGGGTGCTTTCACATCTGTGGTTCTGTTCATTTGGTCTGGATCAAGGGCAACAAATGATACATTGTAGCATTTTTCTGCCGTCGTTGTGTCCTTTTCACACCACATTGCTGGCTTTGGTCCGAACCAGTTGAAAAGAACCAAAATGCAGTCATCTGACAAAACCCACATCACTCATTGGCCAGATGTTATTGAACGCATTTCCTAAACTGCTTTTCGATTGGTCAGAATTCACCTGCGGGAAAATGCCAGTGGAACTCCTGCAACTGGCAGAGCTGTGAATTAAACTAAACGCTACTGGTTATTTTTTTAAAGGGGAGGATCTACACTTTTTCCATTTTTCAGTTGAGATTACGTCAAACATTGAATGAAAACTGCCCACTTCAAAGCACTTCACGGGACCTTGAGATATTTGGACTAGAAACAAGTTTTTTTTGGAGTGCAGAGCATTCGGACTGAACGCAGCCCCAAACTCACCACTGTAGAAGCGGATCATGCAGCTGAGGTCTGAGTTGGCGGCCTCCTGCTGGACACGCAGCGGGTCTTCATAGCCCATTGCCGTCAGGTAGTCGTAGACCATCTGAAGAGGGCGCTCGGAGGGGTCCAGCCTCCTGCAAACACACAGTTCAGAACAAACCTAAACATTGACCCATAAATAAAAGTAAAATGCTCAGTGGAATACAAATGGACTATTTAAAAATGAAAACTTCAACTATTTATTTAAAGGAAAGGACGGTGTGGTGGCGCAGTGGTTTGCGCTGTCGCCTCACAACAAGAAGGTTGCTGGTTTGAGCCTCAAAACAAAAATCCATTGTGTGGAACCCAGCTATTTACCATTGTATGTAAAATTGTATACTTAAGCGTTTCCAAACAAAATGCTGCACAGTATTTAGCACTGACAATACATACTGGGATCCCCATAGTTATTTCATATTTTCTCAACACAAATTAATTAGGTTAACTTAATCATTTTTACAAACTTAAGTGAATTGAACATAAAACAATTAAGTTGTCCCCGAAAAAAATAAAAACGTTTAAAGGTGCTGTATGTAAGTTTGACACCTGGTGGTTGAACTAGGTATAGCATTACTGGATCAAAACAAATGCAAGCACAGTTTGCCAGATTGACGACATAAATAGGAGCGAGCCTGACTGTCGAGCCTAAAGGCTGATTTAAAGCTGAGTTAAACCGTGTTCTAAATAAAAGCAACGACACGTGATAGAAGGAATATTTATCATATTAAAAAGAGTTTTGTCCTAATCAACACCTCGAATTACTAAAAGAAACAGTTTCTATTTCTTGCAGCTGAACAACAGGATAAACTGACAACGGCTACGTTTACATGGACATCAGTAATCTAATGATTTGCCTATGCCGTATCACGAAAAAACCCTCTGCATTTCGCAGTGTATTCGTCTGTGGTCCTTCACTGTCTCGGTAGGTGCAAAAAATAGCGTCAAACAGCCGTGTGTGTATCGACTATCCTGTCGCTAAATGCGGCGAAAAATCCACAGCTCTTAATCTGAGTTCAGTTTAGTTTGACTATGATCTTAATCGGATTAAATTAATAAAAATATGAATAAAAAAACTAATTGTTTACATGGTCGACTCTTAATCAGAGTGTTGTTAAATAATTGTGTCCATGTAAACGTACTCGATGTTTACCACAGGTACACCTCACGTGCTTTGTTCAGTATTAAATGCTAATAATGTGAGTCTGAATGCCATTTTAGACTGCATTTATTGCCATATACTGAAAGCAGCAGCAGATAGTTCACCTCAGATCTGGAAAATTTGCACACCAGACACTCTCAGTGGCGCGGCAGAAACATGAAGTGTCACGAATTGTCATGCCACGCAATGCATTCCAGAACTCCGGCCTCCACCAGGGCAAACACAATGGCGCCCCAGGCCCAGCCGCGGACCCGCCGCTGCGTGCACCCCAACAGAAACCCAGAAACAGCACCTATTCACAGGGAGCTTCTTTGTTCGTGAGAAATGCAAACAGCTGAAGTTTAAGGTAGACGCAATGAAAAGTACACATGTTTGCAAACCTAACAAAAGGTACAAACAATAATTCCGATTAGAGCGATCGTGTGGAGAAAACTGATCTTGTGTTGAGCCCAATGAGCCTTACATCTAAAAATAGAGCAAGGCTGTTCCTTTAGTGATGTCGCTTTGACTCACACGCTGAAAATGGCGGATGTAAATCGACAAACTAAGGATATGGGGACGCGCCTATCAATCAATATAGACACTCCTACATCAAGTTGCGGTCGCTCTGAAAACCGATCCAATTGGTCCACCGTTTAAATTTTTTTTAATTGAAAAAAAAAAAGGACTGTGTGTGTTTCTATCCCCCCAATATGACGTCTATACAATATATACCTACACACATGTCTGTCCAAACAGCTTGAAAAGTAGATTTTTCACCATAGTGGCCCTTTAAACTATTAAAGTGACGATTGGGTGCGGATACATATATTAGATAAAACTATATGTGCGGGCCGGTGGAGTTTGGATGATTATTATGAAGCCGCGTATCCGGGTGTCATTTCAGCTGATCCGCGCATCTCTAATTTGCTGATATTGTTACTTCAGCATACATTAAACTGACTATAAGAAACTTAGCAAGTACATGTCAACTTAAGGCTGATTTATACTTCTGCGTCAAACGCCGGCATATGCTACGTCGTTGATGTATAGCCCTTCGTCGTGGCCATCCGCGTCACTGACGTGCATCTCTCAAAAAATGTAACTACACGTTGCAACAACGCATAGCGCAAGCTCTGTGATTGGTCGGCTTGGTGTCGCTGACAAGTCTGGGCGGGACCGAGAGCCGCGCGAATGGCGCGAACCCAATGGAGCGATTGTTTACAAGTGTGGAGTCCCGTGAAGGAGCTCCGGATGGAAAGTTTTGTTTTGTGTTGACCTCATAGTTAAAGTTGTTGCACGTCCGCCGGTTCCTGCCTCAAAATGAGCGAGTTTGAGCCACTTGTACATTCAGGAAGTGTTCAGGAAAGCAAAACAGCAGCGAAGAAACTCGACACAGAGGAACATTTACACCTCACTGCCAACTAGTGTTTCGGAAGTGTTAATGCAGACCAACAGAGACAGCGCGCAGAAGTATAAATGCACAACTACGCGCGTTGCATGCGCGGTTACGCCGGTCACTTGACGCAGAAGTGTAAACCAGGCTTTACACTAATCCCAACACTAACAGTCTTCTGATAATCTAATGAGAATAATCTGGCATATAGATGCAAATGCAACTTGAATTCAACAAACCGACCATCAAAATAAAGTGTGACCAACAAGTAGTTTGAACAAGCAGCAAAAGTCATGTTTTTATGATGCAGTGCTGGCCTCTCAGCTGTTAACAAGCGTGATAAAACACAGGTGTTTGGATTTGAGATCTAATATCCCCCAGCGCTGAGTGTTTTCCCAGAGCAGCAGAGAGATAATATTTCCAATCCACTGGGATCACGTCTCGGCCAACTCAATATCTCAACATTCATTAAAAACCCAGCCCATGACGTCTGGCGATATTCCCCTTAAACAGGGCAAATAATCAGTCTGCCGATCTGCCTGGATGATCCGTTCACGGTGTGGCGGCATCCTGCTTTTTTATTAAAACTGTCCGGCCTCATGAAGTCGTCCACCTTACACGGGACCGCCGCTTTCCTCTATCTGATTTAATCATCATTTCTTTCCACCACTTTAATCCTGTTCAAGAATGTTAAAGAAATGACATCATGTTTTGATGTCTGAAAATTAACTTAGCATTACATACGAGCTTATTTTACAGAGGAAAGTATTTTTTTTTCCATCAAATTTT